>NC_090734.1:124346145-124351145 GCF_036898095.1 Palaemon carinicauda
CACACGCACATATATATAATATATACACACATATACAGTATATATATATATATATATATATATATATATATATATATATATATATATATATATACAGTATATGTATTATGCATATATATAAAGAATAAGATATAAATATATATATATACATATATATATATATTATATATATAAATATGTATATATATATATATATATATATATATATACATATATATATACCACTTGGTGCATCAAAGTGTATTTACTATTTTTTTCCGGTGACCTCATGGCAGAGCAATTCCAGGCCAAGGTATATATTCACGAATCCCATAAAAACATTATTACACGTTAACTCACCTTTCCAGTAACCTCATGGTCGGTGCATTCCAGAGCAGAGTATATGTCTCCGAAGTTCCCCAGGGACATGATGAACATCTGCATGACTGACTCCGCAGCCGTGGGCATAGGATTGGAGGAGCACGTTGATGTGCCCTTTTGGAAAGAGCTGAAGATGACGTAGTATGCTGCCAGTCGAGAGAGAAATGTTTGAGAAGGATAAAAATGGATGAATTAGGCTACTTTCCTACCCACTCAGACCCGTCTGTTTCACACTGCAGTACAAAAATTTAAAGGTTTAAAGATCATCCAAAAGCATAGACAAGGGACATTATTTTACTGGTACCACAATGTCATAAAGATAATTCACATAGGCAGATGATTAGCAGCTAAAATCCTTCTCAACCTAAGCTAAAACCAGGGAGGAACAGACAATGGTTGCTGATGGCTTAGCTTAGCTAGATCAATATGCCACCGAACTCCGCCGAAGGACAGTGAAGTTGTGACACTAATTAAAAATATTTGGGGATGGGAAGGCCTTGGAAACTCGAGCCATAGAATGAAAACAGGTGCGTGTCCTCTTGCTTGCAACATTACTAATTGATCTACTTTTTAGCAAATGCAGGGTAGCATTAATTGCGAAAATAAGACTTTCCGGACTTAAAGTAGTTATAACCTTATTTACTTTATCAAAAGGAGATTTGATCCCACAGATGGTGATGGCTCAGTAATATGAAAAGACCAAAAATATTTTGGAACACTTTGGTCACTTCACAATTTAGAACTCAATTGGGTTTGATGACGTTTCAAATCATAATCTGAATATGTAAGTACTTTGGGCAAGCCTCCTAGTCAGAGCTAGTCAGAGCTTTACTAGCAAAACATATTTTAAACAATTGTAAGTTTGAAAAGAAAAAGAATATTTTGGGATAAAAATAATTCTTATTTTATGTTGCCAAAAAAATCTCATGGCAAGTATCCCACCAAGACAGGTATGGTTCAACACCCAAACCCAGGTTACGGGAAAATAACGTGGAAAGACTTTATCTCACCAAGGAAAATTACATCGGTGCCACAACCTTTCAGATATTTCGGATGAAGTTTTATGAAGTTTTCCAAAAAACGATCTCTTAGAAGGAATGCAGTTGAGGAAATTTCAGTGTCCAATAAGGAGAATTAATATCTTTCATTTGAGATAATCACAAGCTCACCTAGGAGACGTTCTTTCTATTTGGTGGTTTAGATAGGGTTACCATTGTTACTTAACTTTTAATTAAAAAGATTAAAAATGTTAAAAAGCTGGGGATTTTCTTCAGAATTAATGCGTAATAATTTTTCTTAGCTGAAAGGAAAAATTAACTTATTTCTTTTTAATTGAATGCTGTATGACTCATGAATTATCTGATGTGACGTCTTAAAGAGATATTTTAGGGCTTGGTACTTGGAATCTGCAGGATGGAAAAATTATGCTTTAGAATATAAGTTATAGGGAATTGATCTATATATTAAATTAATTTCAGAAGTTAGAGGGAGAAGACAAAATTATTAATAATTTTGATAAGTTTATGGGCACATGAAGGTCATAAAACCAATTTATGCCTTACGGAATAGTTTCAATTATAGGAAGCGTTCCATGTCATTTAAAGTAAGTGGCTCATGATTCATCAATAATTCGAAAACAGAGAGAGAGAGAGAGAGAGAGAGAGAGAGAGAGAGAGAGAGAGAGAGAGAGAGAGAGAGAGACTAAATCTTCTAATGATGGAATTTCAAAGATTTAATTCATGGTATTTTTATCTCATTTTATCAGTTTCTACTAATTTATTAGACAGAGATGTTTTAAGAGTTATAATGCTGATAACTAAGCTCCTTAATTCTTTTAGCCTTATCTATAACAACATTTATTCATGAACAATAGTATTCCATCGACTTGAAGGAATGTGTGAAACTTTTTGCTTCTAACTTGCGAGTGAGTCACCACATGAGGAATAAGATTGACATTAACATTTTGTGACTATATATATTAGGAACTCTCTCTCTCTCTCTCTCTCTCTCTCTCTCTCTCTCTCTCTCTCTCTCTCTCTCTCTCTCTCTCTGTTGTACTGTACACAGTTGCAAGCTAAAAGTTTAAAGCATCGTATAACGTTAATGAAAGGACATATCTAGTTTTCTCTCTCGTTTCTATCAAGTGTTCAATGTGTCCTTCGTGTCTTTCCATTCTTATTACTTCTATATCGTTTCCATCAAGTGTTAAATGTGTCTCTGATGTCATTCCCTTCTTATTACCTTTCTATAGTTTCTATCAAGTGTTCAATCTGTCCCTAATGTTTTCCCTCCTTATTACTTCTCTATTGTTTCTCTCAAGTGTTCAATGCGTCCTTCGTATCTTTCCATTCTTTTTACTCACCTTGAGAAAATCCCATGATGAACACGAAGTAGATAGTGACGAATCTCAGCAAGTCACCGACGAGCATGGTGTAAATCATAGTGACCATGGGACCCACAGTCTTGAAACCCCTGCGAAGAAGAGGACAAGTGGCAGGCGTAAACAAAGTCTGTAGTCAGTTTTCATAATACTGGTTAAGAGAGCAGACCGTTTGGATAACAATCGTTGGAATAGGAAGGTAAGACATAATTGAGGGTAAAATTTCAAACCACTGCCTTTGAAGTTCGATTGATAAGAGGATTAAGGGATGATATAAACGATGAATTGTGTTTTCTTAAAATCGTGAATGATAACAGGATTAATTGTATAACGGTGATATGGCACCTTCATTTTTGCTACGACACTCGATTTGTTGAAATCATAACTTATAATATTTAATTGCGATGATGATGTTATTTATAAACTGGACAATATTTTATTATGTAACAAATAAGAACAAACATCTTAATGTAATTTTATCCAGACTGCTGGTCTCCCTAACAAAGACATGTTATACATTATACATATAATACAATTATGTATGTTCATATATATATATATATATATATATATATATATATATATATATATATATATATGAACATACATAAATGTATTATATGTATAATGTATAATACATTATACATATTATACATTTATGTATGTAAATATATATATATATATATATATATGTATATATATATATATATATATGTATATATATATGTATATATATATATATATATATATATATATATATATATATATATATATATATATATATATATATATATATATATATGTACACATATATGTATATATACACCATAGATATATGATACTTTATTTTCTAGCCAAATACATGATCCATATATTTTCCCTACTTGCTATCTTATGTTTTATGCATTTCTGACAATGATTATTGGGGCAAACCATCCATTTATGAGTTTTTAGACCCCCTCACATAAAGACAATCATGGGGGACCCCAATGGGAAACAGTTTTTTTTTTTTTTTTTTGGCGGGGGGGGGGGCGTTGGGGGCGGGATGAAGTTAGTACAGTTGCCTCACGATTAAGGTCATGAGGCTAGTTGCCTAAAGTAACCAATTCCCTAAGGTTTATGAGGCTATTATAGTAGCCTCATCCCAAAAGCCTAATCCAAATAAGCGGACGAAAAATGTAAGGCTAATTTTATTTGGAAAATGATTGAGTCTTGTTTCCTTGGGAAACGTTTTAAGCACTTTTTTTTTTTTTCAAAATATTGGAAGGTCAACACATTTTGGAACCAAATCCTCTAAGGGGAAAAGGAATATGGGTAAAATATTTCATAGTCTTTGAATGCATATGTTTTAGAACATACACCTCTATGAATAATTTCACGAAATCCGCCGAATGCTGAATCATTCTGCTCCATTTCTGGAATTCTGCTGTGGAGAGAAATTCATCATTTTCCAAATTCATTCTCGTCTTCAAAGTATTTCGATTTCCATGAATATCGCCAATATCGTTACAGTAAAAATATTCAGTAATATTCCTTTTTTTTTTTTTTTTTTTTTTTGTTAAGCTGATACAAAAAAATACGCCTGGGAAACGTTTCATAAAAATTTATATACATATATAATTCAATATAGGTTTCCGATAGCAGGAATTTTAGAACTGCGTTTTGTCATTACCTAAAACTGTTGATCAAGAATCTTTTGAATTGTAAACTTTTAAGATAATTTAAAGTAAGAAAACGGACGAAAATTTATGAAAATTCAGTTAAGAAAAACAAAATAGTTCTCCTAATGAACTTTTAAGTCAAGAAACAGTAATAATCGTCAGTTACACAGTGTCCAACATTAGGTAAAGAGAGAGAGAGAGAGAGAGAGAGAGAGAGAGAGAGAGAGAGAGAGAGAGAGAGATTTGATCTCCTTGTTAACCCGTTTTAAACAGCACTTCCATTTTACATTAGGAATGGACAAAAATATAATTTTACATCGATGAAGAGGTGATACAGAAAAAGAAAATTTTTTGTGATTACAGAAAAATAGATCTAGAAGAGACATAAAAGCACTTACCCTATAAAAATAATAAATATAAAGACAGAAATAAGAGAAGCCCACCCCTCCTCATTCCCTACTGTCAGCATCGAAGTTATTTATGTGCTTCGAGCAGCTTACCAATAACTATACAGCGACCCAGCAAGCGAGTTGTTGTAGCGTTATTTCTGTCCAATCCGATTGTCTCAAATCAGTTTTGAAGGTCAAATGAGCATAGAG
>NC_090734.1:124356145-124363645 GCF_036898095.1 Palaemon carinicauda
TGAGCTTCCGATCGTCACGGAAACCTGAAAAGAGATTGTAATGTTAGATTTATTTCGTATTCACCATTATATGCCATTTATAGAGGTTAATCACATTGCTAGACGAAAGTGTTATTAAGAAAAAGTTAATGAAAAATCTTTTTTTTTTTTTTCATCTTCGCCTTCAACGATGTCAAATTGATAGAGGTTAATTTACAGTGCTATAAAAAAGTTTTATTAACAAGAAATTCATGAAAAACCATTTGATTTTCATTTTTTTTTAACCTCTTTGCCTTCAACGATGTCAAATTTATAGAGGTTAATTACAGTGGTAAACAAAAGATTTATTAACAATAGATTAAAGAAAAAACTTTTATTTTTTTATTTTTTTTTTTACCTCTTCGCCTTCGACGATGTAAATTTTAGAGGTTAATTACAATGGTAAACAAAAGATTTATTAACAATAGATTAATGAAAAAACTTTTTTTTTATTTATATTTTTTTTAACCTCTTCGCCTTCGACGATGTACTGCACTGTGACCGCGTCCTCGGGCAGCGAGGTCACGAGGTCGTTCCCTAGAAGCGGGTGGTAGTACTCGACCGTCAGGCCTCCTCCTTCAACTGGGCCCACTGTGACGTTCGGAAGCGTGAAAATGGGAGACGAGGACGATGAGGCGATGTTCAGGGGGATATCGATGCCAAGACCGAGATTCCTTAGGACCTCCGAAGGATCCGTTGTTACCTGGTTCGAGAAAAAGAGGAATGAAAAGGGAGAGTGATTATTTACTCTTTCTTTCTCAGATCTTACAGTTTTCATATAGTTGGTTTGATATCAGTTACATATAAGAAGTGGAAATACACGGAAAGATAGTCGGACATATTGATATATAAAAACATTAAGGGTACCTGCTTTGCTTTGATTGCTGCTTTCCTGGTCCTATACTACAGGGGAACCCCAATCTCTGTAGGACCTTCACGTTCAGTTTATGTATACATTCGTAGGTATTTAGCATTTGTGACCTGAACGTTTTTCTATGCTTAAAATTCGGACAAAAGAAAATCGTATATTCACTGTGCTAAGTTCAAGCGTTCTTATTCTATTGAGGGTCACATCATGAGTGATCTTGATCCTATTTGATTTACCTCATATCCAGCTTTGTAAAAAAACGTTCCTCTATCAAAATGACAATTTTGACATCATGGTATTTCAAGTAATATACCTGTCCTTGAATCTTTGTCTTTATCCATTATTTTAGGGGTTATGGTGGCCGATATGGTAACATCCCTGACTGGTGAACGCCAGACTGGGGTTCGAGTCGCGTTCAAACTCGTTAGTTCCTTTGGTCGCTGCAACCTCCCCTCACTATCCTTGTGAGCGAAGGATGGGGGTTTTGGGGAGACTATAGGTCTACCTGCTGAGTCATCAGCAGCCATTGGCTCTCCCTCCTTGGTCCCAGCTTGGGTGGAGGGGTCTTGGGTGCTAATCTTATGTATATGTGGTCAGTCTTTAGGACATTGTCCTGCTCAATAGGACAGTGTCACTGTCCCTTGCCTCTGCCATTCTTGAGCGGCCTTTAAGCATTTATGGGAACAGTCACCTTTATACACGGGTACATACATATATTCAATAGCGCAAATGTAAATATCTATGTATGTAGGTAATTTCCGCTTGATACAGATGTCCATGTATTTTTTGACAATCCAAAACGACACTTTACTTACAGGGTAAAAAATCTGACAAAAAAAGTGTTGTTCTTTTCCATCCTTCGGCCGACAGCAGTTTAATCTATTAACTTATAGTTTTCTTCAGTGTTACCTTGAATAATGGGAATATTATTAAATATAAAGGATGGTATAATAACCTAAAGATAAATATTCTGATATCTATGAGACATTTTTGATAGTTAACAAAGAATTTTGATAGACGGTCTGACGTGAGACTCAACGAGACAAGACACACACATATACATATATATTTATATATATATATGTATAATATATATATATATGTGTGTGTGCGTGTGTGTGTGTGTATGTGTGTGTTTTCATTGGCCAACTTCATCCCAACATTGACTTCAGTACCTGGTAGTTAGTACTGCAATAGATTAGATCACAGTGAACTTGAAAATGAGAAGGGGCAAGCAACCTCATGCTACTAATGGGCAAAGGAATAAAGATTATACACACAAAAGTAGGTATATATATATATATATATATATATATTCTCTCTCTCTCTCTCTCTCTCTCTCTCTCTCTCTCTCTCTCTCTCTCTCTCTCTCTCTATATATATATATATATATATATATATATATATATATATATATATATATATATATATATATATATATATATAATAGATGTGTAATAAACGACACTAATAAATGGTATAGTGCACAAGGGGGTCAACGCTCTGCTGATTTATACTTTATCTAGTATTAAGACATGACCCAAATAACGAAAGTTTTAATTAAGAGGTAGGGTTCATCCGTGATTCAACAATTGAAAGATGAACGTGGAACTGATTGTTGAATTTTGATGATTAATTTTACAAAAGCCAATTTTTCCGGCAAAACGAATTAAATTTAACCCGAACGAAAATGAAGAAAGTCGAAGAACTCAAATCCTGAAAAGTTTTCTGAAATTGAATATCATGTTGTCAACGGTTGGATCCTCGTAAGCAATTAGTCGTTTAAAGTTTGATGGCTTTCGTGAGCAGAAAATGTATATGACACATTGCTGCGTAAGAGGGTTCAAAGACTTCTGATTAAATTGCCCTATCAAAACTCCAATAGAGAGAGAGAGAGAGAGAGAGAGAGAGAGAGAGAGAGAGAGAGAGAGAGAGAGAGAGAGAGAGAGAGAGAGAGGTTAACACTGTAGGCTAATGACACTTTAAGAAAAATTGTAAGGGATCAGACAGGTTGATCATATAACCTTATACTTAATCAAAGCAATTATCTTTGACGTGTAGAGAGAGAGAGAGAGAGAGCCTTACTTTATTGCCTTATTTTTTGTTTGGGTTCCCCCAGGTCCCTCAGTGTGAGGCACCTCGTATATCCACCAGAGAGTTGCTAATGCATCTTCCGGTGTATTTTGCATCTTCCAGTCTTGGATGGTCTGGGATGCATCTTAGGTATTTATCGAGCTTATTCTTAAACACATCTACGCTCACTCCTGATATGTTTCTTAGATGAGCTGGCAGCACATTAAATAGTCGCTGCATTATCGATGCTGGTGCGTAGTGGATTAATGTCCTGTGCGCCTTTCTCAGTTTACCTGGAATATTTTTTGGCACTATCAATCTACCTCGGCTTGCTCTTTCTGATATTTTAAGCTCCATGATGTTTTCAGTAATTCCTTCTATTTGCTTCCATGCTTGTATTATCATGTAGCGTTCTCTTCTCCTTTCTAGACTGTATAGTTTTAAAAATTGCAGTCTTTCCCAGTAGTCAAGGTCCTTAACTTCTTCTATTCTAGCAGTATAGGACCTTTGTACACTCTCTATTTGCGCAATATCCTTTTGGTAGTGTGGGTACCATATCACATTGCAGTACTCGAGTGTACTACGCACATAAGTTTTGTAAAGCATAATCATGTGTTCAGCTTTTCTTGTTTTAAAGTGTCTGAATAACATTCCCATTTTTGCTTTACATTTAGCCAACAGTGTTGCTATTTGGTCGTTGCATAACATATTCCTATTTAAAATTACACCAAGGTCTTTAATTGCTTCCTTGTTTGTGATTGTCTCATTATTAGGTCCCTTGTATGCATACACCATTCCTTCTCTGTTTCCATAATTTATTGATTCGAATTTATCGGAGTTAAATACCATCCTATTTATCTCCGCCCATTCATATATTTTGTTTAGATCTCTTTGTAGTGAGTTCCTATCTTCATCACAAGTAATTTCTCTACTTATTCTTGTGTCATCGGCGAAACTTCTCACTACGGAGTTTTCAACATCACAGTCTATGTCTGAGATCATAATAACAAACAGCAGTGCAGCTAATACCGTACCTTGTGGCACACCCGATATTACCTGGGCTTCATCTGATTTCTCGTCATTTGCAACCACTATCTGTTTTCTGTTTTGCAGGAATTCTTTTACCCATTTTCCTATCTTTCCCACAATATTATGCTTTCTCATTTTTTTCTCCAATATGTTATGGTCTACCTTGTCAAAGGCTTTTGCAAAATCTAGATAGATCACATCTGTTTCTTTTTCATTTATCATATTTTTGTATATGTTTTCATAGTGTGCTATCAGTTGGGTCTGTGTACTTTTTCCAGGTACGAAACCGTGTTGACCCATATTAAACAAATTATTTTTTACCAAATGGTTCATTATTTTCTTTTTTATTACCCTCTCATACACTTTCATAATATGTGATGTTAGACTAACAGGTCTATAATTGCTTGCCTCTAGTCTTGATCCACTTTTGAAGATAGGGGTTATAAAAGCTAATTTATGTTTAACATATATCTCGCTCATATCTACACTCTGTCTTAGCAGTATTGCAAGCGGCTTCGCGATAGTGTTTGCAGTTCTTTTTAACAAAATCGCTGGAACTCCATCTGGTCCGGCTGCCGATCCATTTTTAATTTCGTTTATAGCCGTGACAATATCTGCTTCATTAATATCTATATCCGTTAGATATTCAACATTTTCTTCTCTCATTTCTGTTTCATTATTCTCATTCGCAATTCTTGGCGTGAACTCACTCTTATATTTTTCTGCTAATATGTTGCATATTTCCTTTTTTTCATTCGTTAACCGTCCTTCAATTCTTAGAGGGCCTATTTCTAATCTCCCTTTATTCATCTTTTTTGCATAGGAGTAAAGTACTTTGGGGTTTCTTTTTATATTTTGAGGTGTCCTTTCTTCTAAGTCCCTTTTTTCATTTTCTTTCAACTGTATAATCTTTTGTTCTGCATTTTCTATCTTACATTTTATTTCCCTCATTTTCCACACATTTTTTTCTTTTGCAAGATTTTTCTTCCACTTTCTAATTTTCTGAAATAAGATCCTTCTGTCTCTTGGTATGCACGTCTTTTGTTTATTGTTTTTTTTCGGTACATATTTTTCAACAATTTTCTCCAGTATTTTGTACAGTATGTCCGTATTTACCTGTATATTATCACTTATAAATACATTTTTCCATTCTTTATTCAGTTCTTCATTTATTTCTGACCATTTTATATTCTTACTGTAAAAATTATATTTTCCATATCCTTCCCAAAGTTTTGTGCTTTTATTAATTCTGTGATCACTTGCTTTGGAATGAACTATCAATTCTATGACATTGTGGTCTGAAATTCCCGTGTTATACACTATTATTTCTTTAACATAATTCACCTCATTCACAAATACTAGATCTAGGACATTTTCCTTTCTTGTTGGAATGTGGTTTATTTGTTGCATATTATATTCTAATAGCATATCTTGAAGCTTTTCAAATTGCCTCTTATCTTCTGCGCTACTATTACTGTATACATACAACCACTTTCTTCTATCCGTTCTTTCCAATCCACGAAAGGAAAGTTAAAATCTCCGGATAGGAGTATATTCCAGTCTTTATGGTTTCTACATATATCATCTATTTTTTCTATTATTATGTCAAACTCCTTAGTATTTGGGGGTCTGTAAACTACAATATTCACTAGTTTTACAAATTCAAATTCTACCGCAATCAATTCACATTCTGTGTTGCTGTATTTTTCACAGACTTTTCCTTGATTTATGTCTCTTCCATATATTGCGGTTCCCCCCTTGATTCCTATTTTTTCTGTCTGATCTATAAGTTTGGAAACCCTTTATCTGGTCATCACTGCCAGTCTCTTGGGAATACCATGTTTCACTTATATTTAATATATCTATTTTTTCAATTTGGGTTAGTTCTTCTACGAACTCTATTTTCCTTTTAGAGTTACTTGTGACTAAACCCTGTGCATTCATCACTATTATGGTTTGTGTTTCATTCCCATTATTTAATATTGGTAATAATATGGATTCTCCCATGCTTCCTTCCTGTTCCGATATGATGTTCTTTTCTTCATTTCTCGGAATTTTGCCATTAAAAAATCCAACTTTTCCATAAGAGAGAGAGAGAGAGAGAGAGAGAGAGAGAGAGAGAGAGAGAGAGAGAGAGAGAGAGAGATGAAGTTAACACTATAATAACACTAAAAAGTTGTAAGGGACCAGACGGGTTGATCATTTGACCTTATACTTAATCAAAGCAATCATCTTTGGAGAGAGAGAGAGAGAGAGAGAGAGAGAGAGAGAGAGAGAGAGAGAGAGAGAGAGATGAAGTTAACACTATAATAACACTAAAAAGTTGTAAGGGACCAGACGGGTTGATCATTTGACCTTATACTTAATCAAAGCAATCATCTTTGGAGAGAGAGAGAGAGAGAGAGAGAGAGAGAGAGAGAGAGAGAGAGAGAGAGAGAGAGAGATGAAATTGCACTCTCATCTTGAACTGGCTGATGAATAAATAAAAAATTTTCACTAGAGGATTAATAAAGGGAATAGAGGAAAACGAATGGTTTAGTGGACTTACAAAGTATGCAAGATCAAGTGTTGCATTTGGAATGGTTTAAGCCCTGTGACATTAGGACGGACACTCGCGTCTACTTCGTTTCTTCTCTCATCAACTATCTTTATCTTTCCAATGGCCGACTATCATTTAGATGACAAATCCCCGTTTAGGTGAACTACTCCAAACTCGATTTTTAGGATCACATCTATCCGTTCCCCCTTCGCCCGGTCAGGGATTCGAACGCGGATCGCTTAGATTGCTTGATTAGAGCTTCATAACTATGCCCCGAAAGGAGAGAGAGAGAGAGAGAGAGAGAGAGAGAGAGAGAGAGGAGTGGTGGGTGGAAGGAATAAACCAAAATCGTTAGCGCATGCGCATAAATGTCGATTTCTTGAAGCATTGAAAACAGCATACGAAACATACCGCCCTCTACGTTCCTGCAGATGAAAGGAAAACGGCTTACTCACCCACTGGGAGATAAATCCATCAGATGATCTGGAGGTTGGATGTTGAACACCGACGCCCTTTGAATCGTCTTCGCCGAGACTTTTATTTCAAGAGGAAAAAACGCAAGAAACAAAGACCGCCCCAAGAAAGCGGCGTGTTTTCGCAGCAACCTGACTAGAAAAAGATCCTTTGAGAAACAAAAATATACCTCGACGAATTACGTCTCCGCATCTCATTAAAGAAATTTTATAAGTAATTATGCTGAGTAGCCTCATTTCTATCACAGTATATTGAAAGATGTAAGTTCAGATGTAAATGAAGGTATTGGTATTGTCTCGTCGTCAGATAAAAGAGTTTATTTCTGGAACTGTATTCCCGCCTGAATCGGGTGTCAAAGTTTTGCTCAGTTCCGCCATTTGCGCTGTTTCTGTTATTAGCGAATTCATTCAGGAATGACTCAGAGGCAGTCGCTGTCTTATTCATCCACCAAGAACTGTTTTGAAGATGAAATCTCATTAGAAAAATTCCAAGATTCAGA
>NC_090734.1:124371145-124373645 GCF_036898095.1 Palaemon carinicauda
ACCCGAAATGGTTTATTGAAGATCACGTGTCGCCTCAAACATGTGATTGATTGTCGTCATGTTCTGTGTGATCTTTTGCTTCGCCTTGCGTTTATCGCTTAATCAAAAGGAGGGAAAGAATGAAATTACCGAGGCTTTTGGGGATTGCAACTCGAAAGTGATTTTTTTTTTATTGGATAGAGACGGAGGTGGAAGTTTTACATGACTAATTCAATAGTCAAAATAAATGCATGTGGTGGGTTGATATAGTTTCGAAATAATATATATACATGCATACATATATATGTATATATATATATATATATATATATATATATATATATATATATATATATGTTTGTGTGTGTGAGTGTATATATATATATATATATATATATATATATATATATATATAATTTATATATATTATATATATGTGTGTGTGTGAGTGTGTATTAAATTTGGTTAATTTTCTCCTTTCTGCTCTATAATAAACAATACATTTTGCACCATGACGAACTTCTTGTTTCTAGAAATCTATTAAACTCTCTTTTGATATTATTAATCTTCAGATAAATCCGGCCTTTTAGTCCTTTTCTCTTCTCCTCTTAAAAATAAAAAAACAGTTTTCCACTGTATCTGACAAAACTCTGCAATACCTAACACGAGATATCTACCCCTCTTCTTATCAGAATTATCCAAATCTCGTAACTCATTACTTAAGCATTATTCATTTCAGCTCTTCCTTTTCATATTCTCTCAATCGCCCTGATATCATTCTAGCCGAGTTCAATGAACGCTGTCTTCACCTGTCTTCCGAGTTCCTATAAATCACATTCAATTCAAACACAGCTCACACACGCATTTCTAAAAGCCGAGTCGTGACCTTACATGCAAGTGCTTCTGCTTTTGTTTATGGAGCTCACAAGCAACTCTGCTTTTGTTTATAGAGCTTGCAATGCTTCTCCTTTTGTTTATGGAGCTTGCAAGCACCTCTGCTTTTGTTTGCGGAGCTTGCAAGTATCTCTGTTTTTGTTTATGGAGCTAGAAAGCGCCTCTGCTTTTATTTATGGAGCTTGCAAGCACCTCTGCTTTTGTTTATGGAGTTTGCAAGCGTCTCTGCTTTTGTTTATGGAGCTTGAAAGCACCTCTGCTTCTGTTTATGGAGCTTGCAAGCGTCTCTGCTTTTGTTTATGGAGCTTGCAAATGCCTCTGCTTTTGTTTATGGAGCTTGAAAGCGCCTCTGCTTTTGTTTATGGAGCTTGCAAGTGCCTCTGCGTTTGTTTATGGAGCTTGCAAGTGCCTCTGCTTTTGTTTAAGGAGAGTGCAAGCGACTCTGCTTTTGTTTATGGAGTTTGTAAGCGTCTCTGCTTTTGTTCATGGAGTTTGCAAGCACCTCTGCTTTTGTTTATGGAGTTTGCAAGCGTCTCTGCTTTTGTTTATGGAGCTTGAAAGCACCTCTGCTTCTGTTTATGGAGCTTGCAAGCGTCTCTGCTTTTGTTTATGGAGCTTGCAAATGCCTCTGCTTTTGTTTATGGAGCTTGAAAGCGCCTCTGCTTTTGTTTATGGAGCTTGCAAGTGCCTCTGCGTTTGTTTATGGAGCTTGCAAGTGCCTCTGCTTTTGTTTAAGGAGAGTGCAAGCGACTCTGCTTTTGTTTATGGAGCTTACAAGCTCCTCTGCTTTTGTTTATGGAGTTTGTAAGCGTCTCTGCTTTTGTTCATGGAGTTTGCAAGCACCTCTGCTTTTGTTTATGGAGCTTGTAAGCGTCTCTGCTTTTGTTTATGGAGCTTGCAAGCGTCTCTGCTTTTGTTCATGGAGCTTACAAGCACCTCTGCTTTTGTTTATGGAGCTTGCAAGCGAAATGACGCCAACGATAGATTTCCAGGTGAACGTTTCTGAGGGGTTTGTTCGAGGTGAGTCAAAAGCAAAATCAGTCCCGAATACTATTTTTTTTTTTTCGTTGAAAATTCCATTGACAGTTTTTTTTTTTTCTTTTTTATATTCCATGCTTCAAAATTCTTATATTTTCACTATGAATATTTTGCGTTTCCTAAATATACTTTTATTTTTGTTACGTATATTTCATTTGGAAGTGCAAATAATTTTTCCAGTATATTCTAAAGATAAAAGCTCCCTTAAGATTTCATATTATACATACTTCATTATCTGCACTATTTAGGAGTTCATAAGGGAGTTATATTGTCATTATTGTATACCCATAAACAAACTAATTACAATTAAATGTCATTAGACGTCGTAAATTACTAAAGAGCAATAATATTAGTCTTTTATATTTAATGAACCTTGGACCCAACTAAGGGGGGGGGGGTTAATTTGAATGTCTCCTTTAGTCAAACCTGCAATCATTTTTTTTTTTTTTTTTTTTTTTTTTTTTTTTTTTTTTTTTTTTTTTTTTTTTTTTTCGCCTTGCTCTTTGACATTAACCTGTAATTCAACCTTTGAAATTTTCATTAGTTGTTATTATTTTCTTCCGCTTAAAAAGATTTTTTGGACTCACTC
>NC_090734.1:124386145-124398430 GCF_036898095.1 Palaemon carinicauda
CATCTGGTTGATAAATGAGTAGCGTCCGGGCGATGTCTGAAACATGTCTTAATGATATTGAACCAGGTCAGATAGCTGAAATAACCTCGAATACACATGTTTCCTTTCATATTCTGGGATAGGTTAGGAGGGAATTTGGGCTTATCGTTCTCAAAAGTCTACATGTATTCTCATCATTGGATACTTTTACTCCAAGGGCTGTTCTTCGGGTCGTATACAGCAGGGGAATCATACTCTCGACAGGACCTCCACAGTCATTTTATCATGTTCGTTCGAAAGCATCCAAAATTCCACAGCAACAAGAACTATGGTAACAAGTTTTAGATAAATTTAGATTAAAGTTTTACACCTCAAAATAAAATATATCAAATGAAAAAAGAAGCATATCTATTATAGATATATTATGGACATTTTTTTTTAGGAATGTGCTATGCTCATCGGGGATTTGATATATAACAACAAAACTTTTTCTGGAGAGATTTCAATCTTTAGACGCATGCCCCTTCTAATCATGATGCAGCTACTAATATTGAACTACTGGAAACATATTAATTTGGTTAAGTTCAAACAGACATGTATTGAGTCTATTCTTCATGTAAAAAGAGCTAGAATATATAATATTTGAATAACTGGTTAGCCATTTGGCAAGAATCGAAGCATTGTCAGATGACCAATGAGCTTACAGACAATTATATTTCACGGAGACAGCTGTACTTGTTGTTGATATGCTGGAAATGATCTACTAATGTGGTTTTTTCTCATTCGTATGGGGTAAGCACGGTTGCCTTCTTTTTGAAGGGCTTTGCCTTGGCTTTGGGTTAGACCCAAGGTCTATATGTATATATATCGACCTAGGTAGACCGTAGTCCCGATCGGCTGCCCTGTCTGACATCGCTTAGAACCCGGTAGCGTCCTTCCTCAAACCAGAAAGGAGGCCTGGTGCGGTTAGGTCGACAGTTCGAGACGTGTGAGGTGATGGGTAAGGACGAATGCGTCATCTTGATTGTAATGTTAGTTGTGTGTTCATACACAGTTATGCATAAACTACAATTAAATGATTTTCGATTCGATCCATTAGTATTGATGAAGAAGCTTTCGTATCTAAACGATTACTAAGTTGACATAAATTATTGATACGAACTGGAACTTCTCATTCTGCATATAAAACATGAAGCACTGTACTAGGCAAAACCCTATTTTGTATCTGTACTGTATCAAAAGTATATTACAGAGATGAGTGAAGTTCAAGCTTTTGTAGAGGATACACAATTTTGCTTCTCCATAAATGACATTGATTTAATCAGCTGAGCATTTAGACAACTTCCTTACCAGTGTCATAGAATGGATGACATTCAAACAATTAAAACTAAACAATCTAGCTTTCGTAAGCAGCTCTTCTAGGAGAAGGACACTCCAAAATCAAACCATTATTCTATAGTCTTGGGTAGTGCCCTAGCCTCAGTGTCATGGTCTTCCACTGTCTTGTGTTAGAGTTCGCTTGCTTAAGGGTACACTCGGGCACAATGCTCTATCCTATTTCTTTTCATCTTGTTTTGTTAAAGTTTTTATTGTTTACATAGAAGATGTTTATTTTAATGTATTGTTTCTTAAAATATTCTACTTTTCCTTGTCTCCATCCTCCACTGGGCTATTTTTTCTATTGGAGCCCTTGGGCTTATAGCATCCTGCTTTTCCAACTAGAGTCGTAGCTTATCAAGTAATGATGATAATAAAAATGGAAATAAAAACATTTTAAGAAACATTGGTGATTGGAAAATAAATATTGACAACTTAGTCTCGATATCGAATAGAGTTCGTGACCTACTATGAGATTCAGGGCCTCTGTAACACGGTTTTTTGGACTTTGCTCCTTATCAAGGCATCGGATGTAGCTGAAAGTTGACATATGTATCTTTTACAACCACACACAAATTTTGTCAGCATTATCAATAACCTAAACCCGATAGTTTTAATTTTTATAGAGTAAAAATGATCTAGCCGACGCCATGGCCAGTGATAACGAGCCAAGAGTCGAAAACATCCATTACGTAAGCAATGTAAACACCTTTTGACAAAATTTTGCCCCGCCCATCCACTGGACACCCATTCACCTTCTTCCATCGGCTCTGGAACCCATAACAATCAAGAATGGCTAGCAGGATTTGGAATTGACCCCGTGGTTGCAAAACTGCATTTATCTTACGACTTGCAACTTTATACAGTCAAGAGAAAGCCCGTGGCCATATTTACTATAGCCTGAATAGGTAATTATTCAGTTTCTAGTTTAAATCCAATGCTTATGGTCTGATTTGTATTTAGCGTAACATGATTATAACACTTGTAATGTCACTCAGGCTTTTGAACATTTCCATTAACAATTCACTATGCCACCAAGAGAGAGAGAGAAAGAGAGATTGTATGTAAACAGTCTTGATATAACTATTTTTGTTAAAATAAGAATTTTGTGCTAAACTCTCCATCAGACCAACGGATCATCCGATATAATTTTTTTTTTCTTCTTCTTAGGCCGTACGACCGTGTTGGCTATGTTTTGGGCATGACTGCATTTTGTAAATAAATCATGAATAGTTTTAGGAGTTTTATTTGTACATCTTATGGGAATTTATAGGAGTAAAGTGAACATAATTCATTTATCCTTTAAAATAATTACTACATGTAGCAAAACAAATAGTAGTAAAGATGATAATGCAATGAAGGAATGATACCAAACTTTATCTTTAGCTTCAACATCGGCAATAACATACCCAGTTGCCATAAATTTGTCAGCTTAATGAAATAGCCTATCATCTAATGTTAAACTTAAATTCTGAGGAGGCCATGGCTTATTGCACAGTGAAAAAACATGACAAAGACTTTATGAATGGCGAACGATACATAAATGTGGGTGGGGTATCTGTGCTAGCGTAGTAATACTACTGTAGCAGTAGCGCCGCAACAGTAGTATACGTGAATTAAACGTTTAGGCCAACTGCTGGGATCCTTGAGGATCATTTAGCACTTTTTACAACTACTCGAGAAATAAGTTTTTATAGCCAGAATTTTAATTTTCTGATCCAACAATACCCATGATAACCTTCAGTGTTATCCAGAATTATAACGAGGCTAAAGTGGGTGGAGCCTCATGAAGTCATCATTCTGACGATAATTATTGGTGAAAGTTTAAAGCAAAATATGGCACCGGCTATTTTTTTTTTTTTACAGTAAATAGATTGGTAGATAGACAATAAATAAAAATTCCTTGACATTGGATATAGCAGTTATCAAATCAAGCTTGTCTACTACGTTTTTTAACATTACCAACTATTCCCTACACCTTGTCAATCTGATTGTGAGCTATAAAGTAGACTGTAATTTCTTAGGAAACTTATTTTGGGAGTTAGACTAATAATCGAAGTGTTTTTGTATTTATTAACATATTTTGTTGGTTTGTTCATTATGACAATTATCAGTGGAGAGGTTTCAGAGTTCATAAAGGTGTACTGTTTTGCTTTTATTTAAACTTTTTTGTCATTGTTGGCAGAGGTATAGCCTTCGTTACGTATAGCCAATCATCGATCGAGAAAGAGGGAAGAAATGCCGTCATAAGTTACGAAACGAGTGCGTTCGAAACCTTTTCTCTGAGTAAGTTGGCCCGTCTTCAAAAAACGTCACTTTTACATTATAAGTACCAAATTTATTCAACCTACGTAATGCAGAATAGTCAAAATTTATTTGTAGATATAATGTGCATTCTGAAGAAGCGTTATGTTTATGAAATTCATAGATAGAAAATTATTGCGAAAAAACCGTGTTACAGAGTCCCTGAATCTCATAGTAGGTGTGGTAAAGTATACGTAAGTTCTCTCTAAGTAATGCAATAAGGGATTAAGTTAAATCCCTGGATATCATCCGGAAACATTACTTATATAAAGAAACATTTGGACAAATGAGAAGAGAAACTTGATTAACACGAACTACGATATATGTCTGTAAATACTCAGGGTCTATAGGAATAAAGTTATTCATAGACCTTTTAAATACTTAAATGATGTATACGACAAACACATCCCGTAGGAAACAGCCCCTAAAGTAAAGTAGGTAAAGAATAAACATAACAACCTCATGCGCGGGAGTAAGTTTGTGGGGAGTTCACGCATGCGCATTGAATCTCTTAATAAGCCAGTGGTAACTAGCATACACACACGACTCATTACGTATTTGAAAGACTTTCGCCACTGCATATCTTAATCAAGGAAAGAAATAGTTAGTATATAAAAGTAAATAAATAAATAAAACGAGTACACCTTTCCCCTGACGGCAGCGTCCTTCGCGTGGGAGACGTGAGGCGGCAAGGACGCCCTACAGAGCCTAGGACTTGTGATAAATAACCTTCGGGGAAGATAAAGATACGAGGGAAGTGGGTCACTCGGCCTCCGGCTCGTAACATTAGAGGTGTGATTTATTAAAAAAAAAAAAAAAAAAAAAAAAAAAAAAAAAAAAAAAAAAAAAAAAAAACCGAAGCAACGTTGTTATGTTGGTTGTTAATTTCTGTAACAACTATCTCGTTATTTTTGTAAGCTTGTTTGTTTTTAATTTTTTTTTTACTTAGTAATTTGTATATTTTTTTTGTTTACTTGTTCATATTTATATTTTATTTTAGTTTTGTTTATCTTTATATTTTATTTATTTATTCCTTTGTTTATTTAATAATCTGTATATCTTTGTTTTGCTTACTTATTCATTTGTTGATATCCTATATTTTTATTTATTCATTTGTTCATCTTTTTATTTTATCAGCTTAATCATTGTTTACCTTTGTATTCTATTTACTTATTAATGTTTACCTTTATATTTTATAGACTTATCCATTTGTTTGTTTATATTCTATTTACTTATTCATTTGTTTGTTTATATTCTATTTACTTATCCATTTGTTTGTTTTTATGCTAATTTACTTATCCATTTGTTTGCTTACATTCTATTTACTTATACATTTCTTTGTTTTACATTCTATTTACTTATCCATTTCTTTGTTTACATTCTATTTACTTATCCATTTCTTTGTTTATATTCTATTTACATACTCATTTATTTACCTTTATTTTATTTACTATTATATATCTTTACATTTTATTTATTTAATTATTGGTTTATTGATATTTTTTGTTTATTCATTTCTACATTTTTTCTTATTTTATAACCGTTCCAGATGCAATGAAAATAATGAAGGAAAGTTATAAATTTTAAATGACTTTAAATTGTTTTGGATTTCAGTAAGAGAAACGAGAAGTAAAACCACAAGGAACTTGAAGAAATTCCAAAGCTTGGTAGTGGAAGAGAAGAAACTAAAACTGATCATATAGAGAGAGTGAGAGAGGAGAGAGAGAGAAAAGTAAACCTCCGTTACTTGAAAATAAAATTGTTTCAATAATAATAATAATGATAATAATAATAATAATAATAATAATAATCAAGGAGAGAGAGAGAGAGAGAGAGAGAGAGAGAGAGAGAGAGAGAGAGAGAGAGAGAGAGAGAGAGAGAGAGAGAGAGAAAGATAAACTAAACCTCTGTTACTTGAAAATAACATTTTAATAATAATAATAATAATAATAATAATAATAATAATAATAATAATAATAATAATGGAGAGAGAGAGAGAGAGAGAGAGAGAGAGAGAGAGAGAGAGAGAGAGAGAGAGAGAGAGAGAGAGTAAAGCTATAATACACATTTGTACGACGAGTACTTTTGAACAATATAAATCTAAAAAGTGTAAACAAAAAAGCTGTCAAGTTCATTTATGATTAAATGTTAATATGATATAATACATTTTTTTTTCACTTTTAGTGTTACGTAAGGAAATTGTATTTGGTTCTTATTCCCTTCTTTGTGATTAAAGAAATATCTTGAAAAATATAGAAATTTAGAATAGAGAGTGAAGTAGCTAACTCATGCTGTAGTAGTGTTATTGAATTCCCTCTAAAAGTTACTTTGCTTACTTTAAGGGTTGTTTTTCCTGGACCTTTCACATAGAACTCGACGCATAATAAGAACTAAAAGGGTTGTAGTGGCCTGGTGGTAGCGTCCTTGCCTGGTGATTGCCAGACTGGTGTTAATCCCGCTCAAATTCGTTAGTTCCTTTGGTCGCTGCTACCTCGCCGTCCGTGTAAGCTAAGTATGGAGGATTTTGGGGGAGTCTATAGGTCTATCTGCTGAGTCATCAGCAGCCATTGCCTGGTCCTTTTTGGTCCTTTGGTGCTGGTCATATGTAATATGATCAATATCTAGAGCATTGTCCTGTTTGATAGGGTAATGTCACTGTCCCTTGCCTCTGCCATTCATGAGCGGCCTTTAAACCCTTAAATCAATTTATCGTATACATTCTTAATGGCATTTCACATCGCATATAACGTGTTTATTGTCAAATCCACGTTATCGAAACACTTAGAAAACAAGAAAGTCTTCGGTTTCCTCTTGAAAGCCTTGATGTCTTCAGTCTTTCGGATGTCTAGTGGGAGCTGATTGTTATAGTCTTTAAGACTGCATATTGAAAGCTCTAGAAGCTACAGTCGACATACATTCTGGTTCCAGTAATTGAAACCATCTATGACTATTCTCGTGTCTACTAGATTCATTTGCTTCACAATGTGTAGCAATTCTCTTATTTTGTCTCCCGTTCTGATAACTTGATGGATTATTGTACATATCTTGAACTCTAAACTCTATTCTAGCTTTAATTGGGCAACTAGTGTGATGGAATTAACATAGGAGTAATTTTTTCTCGGGTAGGACAACTTTTCAATCTTGTTTTATGTTTTGTAATTTAAGTTGAATTCTGGGCAGATTTTAATGGTTGGAGTTGCAGTAGTCAAACCTGGTAATAACACAGTTTATCACAACTTTCTTTACAGAATATTCATCCACATACTTCTTTACAAAAGCAATGTTTCTAAGGTGATATCCAACAGTTATTACTACAATATTTATTTGAGGACTGGAGAGAGAAATTACAGTAAAGTTATACCCTTAGGTCACAAACTTTGCTAAATATCGGGACCGAGTTTATTAATATTCATTTGGATGTCATCCAAGTTTCTAATATTGTTAAATTTTTGTTCTCACCACCAAAACCACTGTGTTATTTTTCATCTAATCTTGGTTGTTTAACTGTCATCCATTCCCTAACGCTAATAAGAACTTTATTAAAGTTTGAGCAGTATCATCAACGTCATTTATCGAGAAGTAAAATTGTTGTATCATCTGCAAATACTTTAAATTTTACTTCATGCCTCTGTAGTACTCTTGTTAGACTTATAGTATAGATATAGAATAAGATTGGACCTAGTACACTTCCCTGGCGTACCCCTCTGTTTTAATGGTTCATATGATGACAGAGTTTACAATGTGTACACAGTAGTTTCTGTCAACAAGTAATCATTTAGATACTCAAAAGCTTTATCTTTAAAAACCGACGGACAGTAAATCATTAAGTAACAGTTTATGCAGAACTGTATAAATAAACTCCACTAAAATTGAGTAATATCGTGATACTACATTTGTTCTCATCGATCATTTTCAGTATATCATTTACAACAGAGAAGATAGCTGTCTCACACACACACACACACACACACACACACACACATTGACCGGATAGCACCTCCGCCGTGGTCTCTCTGACTTAAGTCCATTAGCCCCCAAACAAGCTGAATATAATTTTCTGTATCCTGATTGGTTGCCTGGTAATGCTTCGACTCTTTCAAAGTAAAATAACTAGTTCAAGAAGTACTTATTCTAATACTTTTGAAATAAGAGATAAATTCGAATAGGTATGTGTGAGAGTCATCTAGCCATGTTCCAGATAATATTATTGTCGAAACATTTCTCGTCTATCAATTATTCTTATTTTAAATTTTCTTTATTACCAGCAGATTCAATGTTTACATAGCCACAATTTATGACGTCCTGGAGTATCCATGGTTCGTACTTCCTGCTAGGCTTGTCAATTCCAAATCAAAAGCTTTGAAATTTCTTGAATTCACTATATGATCACATTTTTTTTTCTTTTTTTTTCTTTTTTTTTTTTTTTATTTAGTTTACCATTTCGCCACTTGTTATATTCCTTGGTGACGTGGATTCCTGAACTTTTCCCACACAATTTAACACAAGTCCTTTTAAAAAATACTTTGTCCCGTGGGAATAGGTGGTTGCGGGGTACAGTTGGTTCCTTTAATTCCGGTACACACTCGGGAAGCTAAGGAGACGTCTGTTGTACCGGAATTCATTAACCAACTGTACCTATCGTAACATAACATTTCAGTATGAAGAAGTGGGTAGTCCTACCTGAAGCACTTTTCTTGAATTAGAGACTTATCTTCTCTTTCACCATTTGAATCTGATGCAAACAACGATTCCCTTTGAATAAAAAATAAATACTATAAAAAATTTGCCGTAAAAAAAACAGTAAAAATGCTGGAATAAATGTTGCCCGGCATTTACAGTTTCAAAACCGTTAAACGAATATATTGACGTGAAGGGGTAATATTATGATCACCAGCCCGTGAAATAACAACAAAGTAGGGTAAAATTACGGTCGCCTGTATTTTACTGAAATACGACTGAGAAGAGTATATTTTGCGGAGAGTTTCTGATTGAAATTAAGTTTCTTTAACAGTGTACAGTACATCATCTTCATCATTGTATACATTGCATATCATTATTTCATGGCTTTTGTTTTCCCGTTTTTTCATCTTACTGCCAGCAACCATTTTTTGAATCTTATGTGCTTTTTCATCTCTAATCCTATCAATCCATCATAAGCAGAATTTACAATATTTTGCATTGGAAGTTTACCTCGTATAAGAACTGGTATATCCGTAAGTGCTTTCTAGCTTCATTGTTCCTGTCGGTGAGTCAATTCGATGGTCGTGTTGATTTAATCACAAGTAGATCTTTTATCATTTTTGATGCCATCAGTGTTTGAAGTGTTAATTTAATTGATTTCATATTCTTTGCTTGAGTATCAACTTCGTAGTATACTGTTAAAAAAATAATCGTTGTATTAATCGGAAATTTTCAGTAAAAAATCTGTTCTCATCCGTATTTCAGTAAAATACAGGCGACCGTCATTTTTACCCTACTTTTTTATCTTTCACAGGTTGGTGACCGTAATATCACTCCTTTACGTCAATATATCCGTTTCTAAAACTTTAAAATTTCTGGAATAAATTATGCCAGGCATTTACCGTTTTTTTTTTTTTTTTTTAATACAAATCTTTAATATTGTAAGATAATTTGCTTTTGGGTCAGTAGCCTTGGTAGAATTCGTAGTGTCAACGGTAAGCATCAAAAAAATTGTTTTCCAATTCAGCCATTATTTTTTTTTTATTTTCCTATTAAGTTTCATCTAGTTCTTCCTTCAATTTTGAAATTTTCATCTCATATTTTTCCATTGTAATTCTGGCTCCATCTACACCCAGGACAAAACCATCTCATTTTCTCTATACCTTTCATCACCGGTGTTTCTGTCTATAGTGACACACACTTTGCGATAGAAGCTCTCACAAAAACAAAGTACCCATCCGATGTAATCTTTATCCCTTCCCTCTGCAAATCCACACGAGTGGCATTTATCCTTTATGGTATTGTCAACTTTCTTTATATTTGTATTTTTCATTCATTTCCTTTATCTTATCTCGTTGCTGATTCTTATTCTTTTTTTCCTTCCCCCCTTTCTCCTCCTCTCCCTTTCCCTTTTTAAATATAGCTTCCATAGTGTTCAATAGTACATTATTGGCTATAGTGGTTTTCAGTATTTTATATCTGTAATTACTGGGGAACATAATACCGAAATATATCAAGGTTTCTATTCTGATGTTCCTGAAAACTCATTTCTTCCTACATATAGTTTTGACTTCGTCTGGTAAAATACTGTTGAGCATAGTTTGAAGTTCGAGTCCCACTCAAGGCTGGAGGGTTTGGGGGAGCCTACAGGTCTATCTGCTGACTCATCAGCAGCCATTGCCTGGCCCTCCTTGGTCCTAAATTGGATGGAGATTGGTCTTGGGCGCTGGTCATATGGTCGACGTTGAACCCTGTTTTAAATAGCCTTTAATCCCAATATCCTCTATAAATCAAGCAGGACTTAATTATAACTATACCTTTATCATACAATTTGACTATCAACTTCACATTATCTTAACCTACCATTTTACTTAATTCTTTACTAGGTAGTAGATTGATCAAGACACCAGCCACCGGTTGAGATACTACTGCTAAAGAGTTATTGGGTGCTTTGACTGGCCAATACTATTAAAATTGGTCCCTCTCTTCTTACGGCCCAGTTTTACTTTGCCCATACACACCAAATAGTCTGGTCCATTCTTTAAATCATTTCTCTCCCTCCTCATGCACCTAACAACGCTATGGTAAAGAAACATTTTTTCTTCACTAAGAGGTTACCAACTGCACTGTAATTGTTTAGTGGCTACATTCCTCATGGTAAGGGTAGAAGAGACTCGTTAGCTATGACAAGCAGCTCTTCTAGGAGAAGGACACTCCAAAATTAAACCATTGTCCTCTAGTCTTGGATAGTACCATAGCGTCTGCACCATGGTCTTGCACTGTTTTTGGGTTAGAGTTCTCTTTCTTGAGGGAACACTTTGGCACAATATTCTATCTTTTTCCTTATTTCCTTTCCCCACTGAGCTACTTTCTCTATTGGAACTCTTGGGCTTATAGCATCCTGCTTTTCATATTAGGATTGTAGCTTAATTAGCAATGATAATAGTAATGATAATAATATTGACAATAATAATGAATTTAATGATGATAATAACACTGAAAATAATGATGATGATGATAATAATGTCTCCAACCATAACTTATCGAAATATTATACCTCATCCCAAACCACATATGAGTGAAGGTTTCATAAGTAATTATTAGTTAATTGAATCATTTAAGTATTATAAGGTGATCTACCGATGGTCGACCCTTTATCCCTACACGGTGAAATCTTCTAACCTTGTCGTTTAATTCATTCATAATTCTAATTAGTCTTACTCTCTCAAACATCTAGTCTCCATTTTAATCCTTTTATTTATCTCCCTCCCCACTTGCTTTCTTCCATCTTGATATACAATTACTTAACGCTGTAGCTACAGCACCCCCCCCCCCCCCCAGATACATATGTGCTGAATGATCTCCATGGGCCCCAACGCCGTGCCCATGTCCCATAGTAGTGCGTCTTCCATCATACATTATCCGGATATTCTGGATACACTCGGGCACACTGTTCTATCTAATTTCTCTTTCTCTTTTGTTGAAGTTTTTTTATAGTTTATATGGGAAAATTTTATCTTAATGTTGTCACTGTTCTTGAAATATTTTATTTTCCTAGTTTCCCTTCCTCACTAGGCTATTTTCTCTTTTGGGGACCCTGGGCTTATAGCATCCTACTTTTCCAACTAGGGTTGTAGCTTAGCAAATAATGATAATGATAATGATAATGATGATAATACTAATACTACTACCACTACTACTACTACATAATAATAATAATAATAATAATAAAAATATCGCACCAAGACCTTGCTTATAATGATTATTGGAATCCTATGACGCAATATTTCTTCCCCAATTTTCATTCAAATGATTTAGCATTGAAATTTTCAAATTACAGAAAGATAGATCAAGAAATGGCAAAGAGGGCGATCAACACTTGCCGGTTGGTAGGATTGGATCGTCTAGGTAATGGTTGTTGAGAGGAAATTGACCGAGTAAGAATGTGATAGGCCGGTAGTTTTTTTCTTGCAGAGCCGCGCAGAGACCTCAAGAGCGGGGACTAGCGAAGAGAGAAGAGCGCGCGCTCGACCAGCGCGCGCGCGCTGCGCCGCTCTGCGGCGCGCAGCCTCGCCGCCGCCGCGCAGTCCGGCCGCCACCGCTCGCCTCCCTCGGCCGCCGGCCAACCAAGCCTCCTCTCCTCCTCTCCCTCCTCTCTCTCTCCTCCTCCTCTTCCTCCTCCTCCTCTCTCTCCTCCTCCTCTCTCCTTCTCTTCCTCCTCCTCCTCCTCTCTCCTTCTCTTCCTCCTCCTCCTCCTCTCTCTTCTCTCCTCCTCCTCCTCCTCTCTCCTTCTCTCACCTTCTCTTCCTCCTCTTCCTCCTCTTCCTCCTCTCTCCTTCTCTTCCTCCTCTTCCTCCTCCTCCTCTCTCTCTCCTCCTCTTCCTCCTCCTCCTCTCTCCTTCTCTTCCTCCTCCTCCTCCTCTCTCCTTCTCTTCCTCCTCCTCC
>NC_090734.1:124398930-124406430 GCF_036898095.1 Palaemon carinicauda
AAAGTGAATGAAAAACACAAATATAAAGAAAGTTGACAATACCATAAAGGATAAATGCCACTCGTGTGGATTTGCAGAGGGAAGGGATAAAGATTACATAGGATGGGTACTTTGTTTTTGTGAGAGCTTCTATCGCAAAGTGTGTGTCACTATAGAGTATAGACAGAAACACCGGTGATGAAAGTATAAAGAAAATGAGATGGTTTTGTCCTGGGTGTGTAGATGGAGCCAGAATTACGATGGAAAAATATGAGATGAAAATTTCAAAATTGAAGGAAGAACTAGATGAAACTTAATAGGAAAACAAGAAAAAATAATTGCTGAATTGGAAAACAATCTTCTGATGCTTACCGTTGACACTACGAATTCTACCAAGGCTACTGACCCAAAAGCAAATTATATAAAAAAAAAAAAAAAAAAAAAAAAAAAACGGAAAGTGCCTGGCAATATTTATTCCAGCAATTTTAACGTTTTAGAAACGGATATATTGACGCGAAGGAGTGATATTACGGTCACCAACTTGTAAAAGATAAAGTAGGGTAAAAATGACGGCCGCCTGTATTTTACTGAAATACGGATGAGAACAGATTTTTACTGAAAATTTCCGATTAATACAATGGTTATTTTTTTTAACAGTATACTGCGAAGTTGATACTCAAGCAAAGAATATGAAATCAATTAAATTAACACTCCAAACACTGATGGCATCAAAAAGGAGAAGAGATCTACTTGTGATTAAATCAACACGACCATCGAATTCAATCACCGACAGGAACAATGAGGCTGAAAAGCACTTCTGGATATACTAGTTCTTAATACGAGGTAAACTTCCAATGCAAATATTGTAAATTCTGCTTATGATGGATTAATAGGATTAGAGATGAAACAGCACATAAGATTCAAAAAATGGTTGCTGACAGCAAGATGAAAAAACGGGAAAACATAAAGCCATAAAATAGTGATATGCAATGTATACAATGATGAATATGATGTACACTGTTAAAGAAACTTAATTTCAATCTGAAACTCTCCGCAAAAATATACTCTTCTCAGCCATATTTTGGTAAAATACAGGCGACCGTAATTTTGTTTCACGGACTGGTGATCATAATATTACCCCTTTACGTCAATATATTCGTTTAACAGTTTTTTTAAACTGTAAATACCTGGCAACATTTATTCCAGGATTTTTTTTTTTTTTTACGGCAAATTTTTTACAATATTTATTTTTTATTCTGAGAGATCGTTGTTTGCATCAGATTCAAATGGTGGAAGAGAAGATAAGTCTCTAATTCAAGAAAAGTGCTGCAGGTGGGACTACCCACGTCTTCATACTGAAATGATATGTTGTGATAGGTACAGTTGGCTCCATGAATTCCGGTACAACTGAAGTCTCCTTAGCTTCCCTAGAGTGTACCGAAGTCAAAGGAGCCAACTGTACCACGCGATCACCTGTTCCGACGGCCAAAGTATTTTTTAAAATGATTGATGATAAATTGTGTGGGAAATGTTCAGGAAACCACGTCACCAAGGAATGTAACAAGTGGCGAAATGTGTAAAAAAAAAAAAAAAAAAAAGTGATCATATAGTGAATTCAAGAAAGTTCAAAGCTTTTGATATTGAATTGACAAGCCTAGCAAGAAATACAAACCATGGATACTAAGGACGTCATAAATTGTGGCTATGTAAACATTCAATCTGCTTGTAATAAAGAAAATTTCAAATAAGAAAATTGATAAACGAGAAATGTTTCGACATAATATTATCTGGAACATGTATAAATGACTTCGACAAGGCTAAGATAGCTGAAAGTTCACACACACCTATTTCGAATTTATCTCATATTTCAAAAGTATTAGAATATGTAATTCTTGAACTAGTTATTTATGTTGAAAGAGTCGAATCATTGCCAGGCAACCAATCAGGAGACAGAAAATTATATCCAGCTTGTTTGGGGGCTAATGGACTTGAGTCAAAGAGACCAAGGTCAGAGGTGATGTCCGGTCAATCTTTGTGTGTGTGTGTGTGTGTGTGTGTGACAGCTATCTTCTCTGTTGTAAATGATATGCTGGCAATGATCGATGAGAACAAATGTAGTATCATGATATTATTCAATTTTAGTGCAGTTTATTTATACAGTTCTGAATGAACTGTTACTTATGATTTACCGTCCATCGGTTTTAAAGATAAAGACTTTGAGTATATAAATGATTACTTGTTGACAGAAACTACTGTGTACACATCGTAAACTAGTCACCATAAAAACCATTAAACAGAGGGGTACGCCAGGGAAGTGTACTATGTCCAATCTTATTCTATATCTATACTATAAGTCTATCAAGAGTACTACAGAGGCATGAAGTAAAATTTAAATTATTTACAGATGATACACAGTTTTACTTCTCGATATATGACGTTGATGATACTGTTCACACTATAATAAAGTTCTTATAAGCGTTAGGGTACGGATGACAGTTAAACAACCAAGATTAGATAAAAATAACACAGTTTTTTGGTGGTTGAAAAAAAAAAACAGTATAAGAAACTTTAATAACATCTAAATGAACATTAATAAACTTGGTCCCGATATTTAGTAAAGTTTGTGACCTAAGGGTATAACTTTACTGTAATTTCTCTCTCAGTACTCAATTAAATAATGTAGTAATAACTGTTGGATATCACCTTAGAAACATTGCTTTTGTATAGAAGTATCAGGATGAATATTCTGGAAAGAAAGTTGGGATAAACTGTGTTATTACCAGGATTGACTACTGCAACTCCAACCATTAAAATTTACCCAGAATGCAACTTGAATCACAAAACATAAAACAAGATTGAAAAGGTGTCCTACCCCAGAAAAAATTACTCCTATGCTAATTCAATCACACTAATTGCCAATTAAACCTTGAATAGAGTTGAGAGGTCAAGATATGTACAATAATCCATCATGTTATCAGAACGGGAGACAAAATAAGAGAATTGTTACATATTGTGAAGCCTACGAATCTTGTAGACACGAGAAGTCACAGATGGTTTCAAATTACTGGAACTAGGATGTATGTCGACTGTAGCTTCTAGAACTTTCAAATAGGCAGTCCGAAGACTATACAATCAGCTCCTACAAGACACCCGAAAGACTGAAGATGTAAAGGCTTTCAAGAGGAAACCGAAGACTTTCTTGTTTTCTAAGTGTTTCGATAACGTGGATTTGACAATAAACACGTTATATGCGATGTGAAATGCTAAAAAGAATGTATACGATAAACATTTAAAATTTTAAAGGCCGCCCATGAATGGCAGAGGCAAGGGGCAGTGATATTACCCTATCAAAGGGGACAATGCCCTAGAGACTGGTCATATGACATATGATCTTCGCCCAAGCCCCCTCTCCACCCAAGCTAGGACCAGGCAATGGCTACTGATGACAGCAGATAGACCTATAGGCTCCCCAAAATCCTCCATACTTAGCTTACACGGACGGTGAGGTAGCAGCGACCAAAGGTACCAACGAGTTTGAGCGGGACTAACACCAGTCTGTCAATCACCAGGCAAGGACGCTACCACCAGGCCACCACAACCCTTTTAGTTCTTATTATGCGTAGAGTTCTCCTATGGGAAAGGTCCAGGAAAACAACCCCTAAAGTAAGTTAAGTAACTTTTAAAGGGAAGTCAATAATACTTCTACAGCATGAGTTAGGTACTTCACTTGGATTTCTATTTTTTTTTTTCAAGATAATTTCCTTAATCACACACAAGGGAATAAGAACCAAATACAATTTCCTTATGTAACATTAAAAGTTAAAAAAAAATATATGTATTATATAATATTAACATTTAATCATAAACGAACTTGACAGCTTTTTGTTTACACTTTTTTTAATTTACATTGTTCAAAAGTACTCGTCGTACAAATGTGTATTATAGCTTTACTTGAATAGTGGTGTATTTTGTACAACTCCTAAACTCACTCACTCACTCACTATCTCTCTCTCTCTCTCTCTCTCTCTCTCTCTCTCTCTCTCTCTCTCTCTCTCTCTCTCTCTCTCTCATATGCATCAGTTTTAGTTTCTTCTCTTCCACTACCAAGCTTTGGAATTTCTTCAAGTTCCTTGTGGTTTTACTTCTCGTTTCTCTTACTTGAAATCCAATACAATTTAAATTCATTTAAAATTTATAACTTTATCTATTATTCTCATTGCATCTGGAACGGTTATAAAAATAAGAAAAAATGTAGAAATGAATAAACAAAAATATCAATAAACCTATAATCAAATAAATAAAATGTAAAAATGAATAAATGATTGAGTAAATGAAATAAAGATAAATAAATTAATAAGTAAATAGAATGTAAACAAAGAAATGGATAAGTAAATAGAATGTAAACAAACAAATGGATAAGTAAATAGAACGTAAACAAAGAAATGAATAAGTAAATAGAATGTAAACAAACAAATGAATAAGTAAATAGCATAAAAACAATCAAATGGATAAGTAAATAGAATGTAAACAAACAAATGAATAAGTAAATAAAATATAAAGGTAAACATCAATAAGTAAATAAAATAAAAAGGTAAACAAATGATTAAGCTGATAAAATATGAAGATAAACAAATGAATAATAAGTAAACAAAACAAAGATATACAAATTATTAGATAAACAAATGAATAAGTAAATAAAATAAAGATAAACAAATGACTAAATAAAAGTATAAATATAAACAAATGAACAAGTAAACAAAGAATATACAAATTATTAAGTAAAAAAAAAATTAAAACAAATAAGCTTACAAAAATAACGAGACAGTTGTTACTGAAATTAACAACCAACATAACAAGGTTGCTTCGGTTTTTTTTTTTTTTTTCCCTTTTTAATAAATAAATCACACCTCTAATGTTACGAGCCTGAGGCCGAGTGACCCACTTCCTTCTTATCTTTATCTTCCCGAAGGTTATTTATCACAAGTCCTAGGCTCTGTAGGGCGTCCTTGCCGCCTCCACGTCTCCCACGCGAAGGACGCTGCCGTCAGGGGAAAGGTGTACTTGTTCTATTTATTTATTACTTTTATATATTAACTATTTCTTTCCTTGATTAAGATATGCAGTGGCGAAAGTCTTTCAATTAAATAACGGGTCGTGTGTGTATGCTAGTTACTACTGGCTTATTAAGAGATTCAATACGCATGCGTGAACTCCCACACAACTTACTCCCGCGCATGAGGTTGCTATGTTTATTCTATATCTACTTTACTTTAGGGGCTGTTTCCTACGGGATGTGTTTGTCGTATACACCATTTAAGTATTTAAAAGGTCTATGAATAACTTATTCTATAGACCGAGTATTTGCAGACATATATCGTAGTTCGTGTTAATCAAGTTTCTCTTCTCATTTATCCAAATGTTTCTTTATATAAGCAATGTTTCCGGGATGATATCCCGGGATTTTTACTTAATCCCTTCTTTCATTACTTAGAGAGAACTTACGTATACTTTAACACACCTAGGTCACGAACTCTATTCGATATCGGGACTAAGTTGTCAATATTTATTTGCAAATCACCAATGTTTCTTAAATTGTTTTTATTTCCAGCCATAAACTCAGTTTTATTTTCATTTCTATTATCATCATCACTTGCTAAGCTACGACTCTAGTTGGAAAAGCAGGGTGCTATAAGCCCAAGGGCTCCAATAGGAAAAATAGCCCAGTGGAGGATGGAGACAAGGAAAAATAAAATATTTTAAGAAACGTAACATTAAAATAAACATCTTCTCTGTAAACTATAAAAACTTTAACAAAAAAAAAAAAGATGAAAAGAAATAGGCTAGAGCATTGTGCCCGAGTGTACCCTCAAGCAAGCGAACTCTAACGCAAGACAGTGGAAGACCATGACGCTGAGGCTAAGGCACTACCCAAGACTATAGAATGATGGTTTGATTTTGGAGTGTCCTTCTCCTAGAAGAGCTGCTTAACAAAGCTAGAGTGTCTAGTTTTAATTGTTTGAATGTCATCACCCATTCCCTAAAACTGATAAAGAAGTGGTGTAAATGCTCAGCTGATTAAATCAATGTCATTTATGGAAAAGCAAAATTGTGTATCCTCAACAAAAGCTTGAACTTTACTGATCTCTGTAATATACTTTCGATACAGTACAGATACAAAATAGGGTTTTGCATAGTACAGTACTTAATCGTTTATATGCAGTATGAGAAGTTCCAATTCGTATCAATAATTTATGTCACCTTAGTAATCGTTTAGATACGAAAGCGTCTTCATCAATACTAATGGATCAAATCGAAAATCATTTAATTGTAGTTTATGCATAACTGTTTCCGAAGACACAACTAAGATTACAATCAGGATGACACATTCGTCTTTATCCATCACCTCACATGTCTCAAACTGTCGACCTAACCGCACCAGGACTCCTTGCTGCTGGGAGGAAGGACGCTGGTGACTGGTTCAACGTATGAACATTCGCTACCTGGGTCTAAGCGATGACAGACAGGGCAGCCGATCGAGACTACGGTCTACCCAAGGCCTATATATACATATAGACCTTGAGTCTACCCCAATGCCAAGACAAAGTCCTTCAAAAAGAAGGCAACCGTGCTTACCCCATACGAATGAGAAAAAAACCACATTAGTAGATCATTTCCAGCATATCATCAACAAGTACAGCTGTCTCCGTAGAATATAATTGTCTGTAAGCTCACTGGTCATCTGACAATGCTTCGATTTTTTCCAAATGGCTAACCAGTTATTCAAGAATTACATATTCTAGCTCTTTTTACATGAACAATAGACGCAAAATATGTCTGTTTGAACTTAACCAATTACTATGTTTCCAGTAGTTCAATAGGAGTAGCTGCATCATGATTAGAAGGGACATGCATCTAAAGATTGAAATCTCTCCACAAATAGTTTCATTATTATATATCAAATCCCCGATGAGCATAGAACATTCCTAAAAAAAAAAAATGTCTATAATATATCTGTAATAGATATTCTTCTTTTTTCATTAGAATTTTATTTTGAGGTGTAAAACTTTAATTTAAATCTATCTAAAACTTGTTACCATAGTTCTTGTTGCTTTGAAATTTTGGATGCTTTCGAACGAACATGATAAAATTACCGTGGGCGTCCTGTCGAGAGTATGATTCCCCTGCTGTATACGACCAGAAGAACAGCCCTTGGAGTAAAAATACCCTAAGATGAGAATACATGTAGACTTTTGAGAACGATAAGCCCAAATTCCCTCCTAACCTATCCTCTCCCGGAATATGAAAGGAAACATGTGTATTCGAGGTTATTTCAGCTATCTGACCTGGTTCAAAATCATTAAGCCTTGTTTCAGACATCACTAATGAGTCCGGACGCTACTCATTTATCAACCACATGATGTGCATTGCTTTATATCCAACATACCGAATATTTACAAAGCCAACGTTTATGACGTCCTTTGCATCAATGATCTGTATTTGCTGCTATTATCATAAATTCCA
>NC_090734.1:124428930-124430587 GCF_036898095.1 Palaemon carinicauda
TCTATTTTGGAAACGCGAAATATTCATAGTGAAAATATAAGAATTTTGAAGTATGGAATAAAGAAAATAAATGTCAATGGAATTTTGAACGGAAAAAAATAGTATTCGGGACTGATTTTGCTTTTGACTCACCTCGAACAAACCCCTCAGAAACGTTCACCTGGAAATCTATCATTGGCGTCATTTCGCTTGCAGCCTCCATAAACAATAGCAGAGGTGCTTGCAAGTTCCATAAACAAAAGCAAAGACAATTGCAAGCTCTATAAACAAAAGCAGAGGAGCTTGTAAGCTCCATAAACAAAAGCAGAGGTGCTTGCACTCTCCTTAAACAAAAGCAGAGGCACTTGCAAGCTCCATAAACAAAAGCAGAGGCACTTGCAAGCTCCATAAACAAAAGCAGATGCGCTTTCAATCTCCATAAACAAACGCAGAGTCACTTGCAAGTTCCATAAACAAAAGCAGATGCGTTTGAAAGCTCCATAAACAAAATCTGAGGTGCTTGTAAGCTCCATAAACAAAAGCAGAGGCGCTTACCAGCTTCATAAACAAATACAGAGATACTTGCAAGCTCCGCAAACAGAAGCAGAGGGGCTTGCAAGCTCCATAAGCAAAAGATGAGGCACTTGCAAGCTCCATAATTAAAGGAGAGACATTGCAAGCTCTATAAACAAAAGCAGAGGCACTTGCAAGCTCCACAATTAAAGGAGAGACATTGCAAGCTCTATAAACAAAAGCAGAGTTGCTTGCAAGCTCCATAAACAAAAGCAGAGGTGCTTGCAAGCTCCATAAACAAAAGCAAAGGCGCTTGCAAGCTCCATAAACAAAAGCAGAGACGCTTGCAAACTCCATAAACAAAAGCAGAGGCACTTGCAAGCTCCATAAACAAAAGCAGAGACGCTTGCAAACTCCATAAACAAAAGCAGAGTTGCTTGCAAGCTCCATAAACAAAAGCAGAAGCGCTCGCATGTAAGGTCACGACTGGCTTTTAGAAATGCGTGTGTGAGCTGTGTTTGAATTGAATATGATTTATAGGAACTCGGAAGACAGGTGAAGACAGCGTTCATTGAACTCGACTAGAATGATATCAGGGGGATTGAGAGAATATGAAAATGAAAACTGAAATGAATAATGCTCAAGTAATGAGTTATGAGAGTTGGATAATGCTGATAAGAAGAGGGGTAGATATTTCGTGTTAGGTATTGCAGAGTTTTGTCAAATACAGTGGAAAACTGTTTTTTATCTTCAAGAAAAGAAGAGAAAATGACAAAAAGGCCGGATTTATATCAAGATGAATAATATAAAAAGAGAGGTTAATAGATTTCTAGATACAAGAGTATACTTGTTGACGAACATGGTGTAAAATGTATTATTTATTATAGAGCAGAAAGGAGAAAATGAACAAAATTTAATACACACTCACACACACACACACACATACACACACACACACATATATATATATATATATATATATATATATATATATATATATATGCATATATACACATATATATATATATATATATATATATATATATATATATATATATATATATATACATACATATATATATATATATATATATATATATATATATATATATATATATATATATTATTTCGAAAGTATATCAACCAACTACATGCATTAATTTTG
>NC_090734.1:124453587-124468587 GCF_036898095.1 Palaemon carinicauda
TAGATTTCTAAATCTAGACGAATGCCAGTTACTTTAGACCATTCTCGGTTAAATTTTTAAATCCAGGTGAATGCCAGTTATTTTAGACCATTCTCGGTTAAATTTTTAAATCCAGGTGAATGCCAGTTATTTTAGACCATTCTCGGTTAAATTTTTAAATCCAGATGAATACCGGTTATCTTGGACCATTCTCAGCTAGATTTCTAAATCCAGATGAATACCAGTTATCTATTCTCAGATAATTTTTTAAATCCAGGTGAATGCCAGTTATTTTAGACCATTCTCGGGTAAATTTCTATAGCCAGATGAATACCGGTTATCTTAGACCATTCTCAGCTAGATTTCTAAATCTAGATGAATACCAATTATTTTAGACCATTTTCAGCTAGATTTCTAAATCTAGATGAATGCCAGTTATTTTAGACCATTTTCAGCTAGATTTCTAAATTTAGATGAATGCCAGTTATCTTAGACCATTTTCAGCTAGATTTCTAAATCTAGATGAATGCCAGTTATCTTAGACCATTCTCAGTTTGATTTCTAAATCTAGATGAATACCAGTTACTTTAGACCGTTCTCAGCTAGATTTCTAAATCTAGATGAATACCAGTTATTTTAGACCATTCTCAGTTAAATTTCTAAATCCAGATGAATACTAGTTATCTATTCTCAGATAAATTTTTCAATTCAGGTAAATACCAGTTATTTTAGACCATCCTCAGCTTTATATGTAAATCCAAATGAACACCATTTATCTTAGACCATTCTCAGGTAAATTTCTAAATCTAGATGAATACCAGTTATCTATTCTCAGCTAAATTTTTAAAACCAGGTGAATACCGATTATTTTAGACCATTCTCAGCTTTATATCTAAATCCAACTGAACACCAGTTATCTTAGACCATTCTCTGCTAGATATCAAAATCCAGATGAATGCCATATATCTTAGACTATTCTCACTCATAAAACAAATATGAATATTAATAAACTCACCATAATATTCATCGCAGAGGTAGATATCGTTGATAATATTAGGGAAATGCTTGATTAGTCGTTTAGCCAAGTCATTGTGTACCGACGTGGCATTGAGCACACACAAATGTAGAACTGTTTCCCCTACAGCCCCCAGGTCCTTCAAGTCACAGCAAACAAACCTGTAGGTCTGATGGTCGGCAGCTGTAACAAAAGAGAATATTAGCACCTGACTGTATTTTGATAATAAAATATATTTCTACCGCTTGCCAAGTTCTTAAGAGAAAGACTTAGGGCTTTTTTTTTAAGATTTTAACTTTTTTTAAGAAACATGCACTTTATAGATAAGATTTAAATTTTCATTTATCTCAGGTTTGTACCTCATAATTCAATCATTTTTATCCCTTATATTTAATATATATGCTTATCTTATTTATTTTTTAACATTAATAGAATACTTTTTCTTCGCAAATTTTATCGGAGCAGCTCTGTAAGAGTAGAGCTTGACTTATTGGGCTTGTTGTTAGTCTTCTATTTTCACACCGATGTCAGTAGATTAAAGGGTCGATTTCCTGATGCGCCCTCTTAAAGCATCAGGCATGGTTTATAATTTGGCAGAGGGTTTACACGATTGCATGTCTTTGCAGTCATCAACCACAATTATTGGATGTGGGCCTAACCTTTTGACTTAATAGTCTAACTGCAAAGTAGCAGTTTCCACGGTTATTGGCAGTGGGCCTCGCTTTTTGCCAAAGACCAAGACTGCAAGGCAACAGCTGTCCTTTTAGTCTCTTTCTACGACACGTAGGACGTACGATACAGTAGTAGCTTTTTTACGACACGAGACGTACGATAGTCGTTTTCTACGACACACAGGACGTACGATAGTCACTTTCCACAACAAGCAGGACATACGATAGTCTCTTTCTACGACAAGCAGGACATACAATAGAAGATTTCTACGACACGCAAGACGTACGATAGTCGATTTCTACGACAAGCAGGACGTACTATAGTCTCTTTCTACGACAAGCAAGAATTACGATAGTCGATTTCTAAGACAAGCAAGAATTACGATAGTCGATTTCTACGACAAGCAGGACATACTATAATCTCTTTCTACGACAAGCAAGAATTACGGCAGTCGATTTCTACGACAAAAAGGGCGTACGATGGCATTATTCTTGCACCCTTACCACAAGACAATCTCATTGGGCTGGTTAATCTTCTTTTGATAAATAATAAAAAAATCAACAGTCAGATAATCTATATACCTAAAAGTCTGGTGGTATGCGACTGGAATAATTAGAATCGTTATAACAAGGTGTGTTATTACCATAATTAACATATGGCTGAGGAGAGAATATTAAAAGACTATCGATTGGTTAATACTAGTCACGTGTTGGTGAGTGATTGGTTAGTCATTATGTGATAACAAAGTAATTTGTTCATATAGCAAGTGTTATTGCTAGTGCTATTTATAGAAATTGTTTTATCATCATCATCAGCATCATCATCATCGTCATCATCGTCATCATCATTATTAAAATAGAGGAGATTTACCAGCCCAATGAGTCCATGTGTTTTCAGGAGAATATTTTTGAGTAATTTCTTGTAAATGATAATACATATTGCCGTCCTGCTTTGTTTGTTTATGAATCTTTTAGCAAATTAAAAAAAAATAAGCAGTAGTTTTACTGCAAATGATAAAAGTTCACCGGTTACCAGGAAAACGAACCCATTTGATAGATGACATACTTTATATTTTATATTTTTTTTTTCCTTGATAATGAAATTACTCTTATTTGATTATATCTATGGCGTTAAAATATAAAGGATTCAATAGAATAAGAAGTGTCAGGGAGAAGGAAATTAAATCAAAGATAAAAATGGACAAAATAAGACTTCAAAAAGCTAGCGAGTCCAACTTAATTAAGAATCTTTCTCTTGTGTTTAACAATCTGTTTGACCTATTTCATCTTATTGGTCCTTTCGATCCTTCGATTTTTAATGAAGGAAGTTGTTACCTCGGAGCCATAATTAAGTAGTAACTCTTCTAAAAGGTTCCTAGGAATGACCAGAGCCATATCAAACAAACTTTTTTTGGCTGACAACCCTGGTTAGAAAATGTTTGAGGTGTCGTGAACATTTTTCATTAAAAAAGACTTCTAATTTTTGTCATGTCTCGTTTTTCTAAACGGCTTCTTCCTAATATCACAAGGCGTATAATATCCTAATTGCGTGTTGTCTTTGAAATCATTGTTAATGGAATTTTACCATCTCCTGGGACGTTATGTTTTTCGTTCGTGTCTGTTTGTCATATCTGTTTTTCTTGGTCTGTGAAAAAAAACTGGTTTTGGTGAAAATTTGGGCAAATGTATTTTAGGGACATCGATGAAGATTCGTCTTCTTTTATAGTAATCACCCCTCTCTCCTCCTCCTCCTCCTCCTCCACCTCCTCCTCCTCCTCTTCCTCCTCTTCTCCTCCCCAATTCTTCATCAGCGTTAATCAATAATTTCGGCCAATATTCGTCCAATCACGGTCTGTGAAAAACTGGTTTTGGTGAAAATTTCGGCAAATGTATTTTAGGGACATCGATGAAGATTCGTCTTCTTTTATAGTAATCACACCTCTCCTCCTCCTCCTCCTCCTCCTCCCCAATTTTTCACCAATGTGTCAATCAATAATCCTCGGCCAATATTCGTCCAATCTCAAGATATTCTTTAAAACAGACAAGCCCTCTTGCCCGGACAGAAGTTTGCAAACCCGAATTTTTCATTCTTATTTCTGAAATCATGTTTTTTTTTTTTTTCCAGTGTACTTTTTGCTTCCCCTTTGTTCAGAAATCACTTTAACGGCTTTTACTTGACTCCATTCCCATTTGACGTTATATACTAAAACTTACAAATTATACTACTTTGATTTTAGACAGCTACGCTTACAAATTCAGCACCATTACTAATTATGAAATTACACAATGCTTATAGAAATAAGGCTTAGGATGTGCTGAAACTTGGCACTATAAACAATATATTGATTGTATATTCCCTTTAGATTTTAACTTGGAATTCTTTCCAAACTTTCCAATTGATTTTTGCTAAAAAAAATATATACATAGTAATCACTTTTTATGAATTCTTTCATATATAACTTTTGACAGAACTTTTGACAAAATTCAAATTTAGTAAATAAAAACATTTATCGGTATTTGTTTACAAGACCACGCTCTCCATATACTGCCAAATTATGCAAAGCTATTGCTTTCCTCTATTACTCTTTCATGATTCAAAACCATGCACCACATGGGAAACAATTTAAATTGAAAAAAAAATAAAACTAGATTTCAAAAAAAAATAAAAGGGCCTGATTTCCTCACCATACGTACATTTGATATATATATATATATATATATATATATATATATATATATATATATATATATATATATATATATACATATATATATATACATATATATATATATATATATATATATATATATATATATATATATATTCAAAATAAATACTAAATTAAAAATGGAGTAATTACTGAAAAGTTTCCATAAAACATACAATTCCCTAACAGTGACACTTTTGAGTCATTACTCCAATTTAATCTATTATATATTTTGAACATTTATATCAAATGTACACTGGTATCACAACAATCGTTTGGAACTTTACTATGTTGATGTCAGTTCCAGGTTGGTTAGTGAGGAAATTAGGCTAGTTATTTTTTTTTTTTGTAATAATAGTTCTTTATAATTTCAACTTTTTTCCCAAGTGGCGAATTGTTTTAAATTATGCTAAAGTAATAGAGGTAAACAATAGCTTTGCAGAATTTGGCAGCATAGGAAGAGCGTGGTCTCGTAAACAAATGCCTATTTATCTCTTATTTCTGTTGAAAATGCGAATGATAACAATAGCGTTTTCTAGGGTTCTACGTCGTTGTTGTTACTACAAAAGTTTCACTTGAAGGCAAGACCTCATTTATATGATAGCCTCTACCTGCCACACGTTTAAATCAACAAGTAAAATCCCACCATCTTGTGTTTTTCCTCTACAAAGGGATGTCTCGCCCGAAGCTTCGAGGGAAATAAATGTTGTAAATCGACACAATTAATCTTTGATATATAAAAAAAAATACCAGGACAGGGGATTTGAAATGTCTTGTTACACAATATATCCAGTGTTACTCATAGTCGGATGTATAATAGATTAAAAACATGAATAATGAATTGTGATAGATCTCATGTAGAATGTAAGAGTTGGGTAACTTTTGGTTGGAAATGATTTCCTCTGATTTGTGACATTAATATATTTATCTGACATTTCTTTCCCATCTCTGTTTACATTCTTTGAATTAACAAACTTTGGAACTCCTTTCATCCTTCCTTGTTAATTTAGATTGGTAATAAGAAATAGAGGCCTACGAGATAAGCGGCCCAAGTAGTATTTATTATAAAATAGTGAAAGGGTTGAAATATAGTAATACAATCTAAGCGGTATATGAAGCTAATATTTCTTGTGGTAAAGATCACTTAAGATTAATAGGCTTTGTATGTCTTCATTGCCTTTTAGTTGTACTGTATACTATAGGGAAAATAAAAATGAAAGGATAAAATATGCACATTGATGGAGGAGGCTATAAAGGTTAAGGACACATATCCAGGGCTCAGTAGAGAAATTTTAACATTAAAGGGAGAAAAAGACTTAGAGAGAAAGTGGTCTGTTAAAAACTGAAATTGCATGGAGGGAATAAAAATAAAAAAGTTCCGATATCACTTACTAAGGAATATGAAAACTGATAAGCAAAGGAATCGAGGAAACAACAACAATATAAGTCTTCTAAATGGTAAAATAGAAATTATCAATGAAAAAAGGCTCCTAAGTGGTTATAGTGACACGGAATCAGCTGATCAAAATCTAGATTTCTTTAAAAACAATAGCAAACATAGGATCCTTTGTGGCTATTTCAAATCAGATTGGTGCTGAACTATATGCAAAAATATGTTTAACGAGATTTACCAATGAAACTAAGAATTCAACGTGTGCTTGATTCAATGGTAATATTTGAAGCAAAAGGAAAAAAAAAAACAGTCGTACGGATATATTCAATATTGAGCTATTTTCCCTTATAGAGAGTGATTTCAGATATGAAAAGACACGATTGTCGCATTCATCATTCTCTTATCACACAACTACGCCCCTACATCTAGTTTTTCATTCCTTCACCTCTGTCGTCCTTCCATCGATAAGGATATTAAACACCTACCGAGTCTCAGCACACCCTTTTCTCAGCCACATTTTTACTGATTCCCAGACTCCCCTCATTTCTGCCACCATGAATCTTAATTAATCTACAGTACAAACAATTTGTTTTCCATACATTGCAACTTTAATACCCTCCACATTGCTTCTCTTCTGAGTTTATTACAAACGTTTTTAGGACATCTTAAACCATGTAGTCTTTTTTTTTTTTTTTTTTTTAGCCTTCACTCGTAACTTTCATATCAAATACTTGATCCATTAACCCTCGTCCCTTTACTTTTTCTCTATCGAACATACTCGGGATCATAACTGGTGGAGGAGACTAGATCCCAAAGTCAATTGTGACCCCCCCACCCCCCGGCCGAGATATATCTCAACTGATTAAAATAATATAAATGAATATCTTTAATTAATAAATCAAATCAATATTCAATAAAAACTTCATTACCAATTTTCCATCATAACTTTTTTACCATCCAATAGTGTCAGACAAGCAGTCTACTTGCAATAGGGCTATACCGTGTGACGGGCCGAGAGAGGGTTGTGAACTCAAAGGCAGGATGCAATCAACTGAGTTGTTTATTAAGGAACACTCTCCTTTATATACAAAACCTCAAGGCAACAGGCCATAACCTGTTCGAGAGACAGGCAATGTTACAGAGCAAAACCGGAGACATGATCATTCAGGTTCTTTTTAGTGCGAGGGAAGAGCGCAGATACAAGCATAATATATAGAAAATAATTATGAACAATTGTGTGACACACGGTTGGTACATGGCTCCCCCCCTAAAAATGACATACTGTACATGTTAAATAGGGCGCCCTGATCTAGAGAGGCGAACTGTAGGCGGGTCATCTGGCAGAAGATAAGCAGGTTTTAGACGATCAATGGAGACCCAGTCTTCTTTGCCCCGAATGTTTAGGAGGAATGCTTTCGGACTGCGTCGGATCACAAGGAAAGGCCCCGTGTAAGGGGGCGTTAGTGGTGGCTTGCTAGTGTCGTTGCGCAGGAAGACGTGCGTTGCAGAGTGCAAGTCCGTTGGTATGTGATGCTTCGCTGGGGGCTTGTAAGTCTGGCGGCACGGAGTAAATTTTCCCACGACATGACGTATGCGCTGGAGATCGTCGGAGGAGGTTGTAGAAGGAAAAAATTCGGCAGGGACGACCAACGGGTCGCCATACACCATTTCGGCTGCCGAGACGTCGAGGGCGTCTTTAGGAGTGGTCCTTAGTCCCAGGAGGACCCAGGGAAGCTGAGTAAACCAGTTGCAATCCTTGCAGCGGGACATCAAAGCTGCTTTGAGGGTGCGATGAAAACGTTCAACCATTCCATTGGCAGCGGGGTTGTAGGCCGTTGTCTGATGTAGGGTGATGCCCAGGAGATTCGCTAATGACGTCCACAATTGAGAGGTGAAAGTGGTTCCCCTGTCAGAAGTAATATGCTCAGGGATACCGAATCTTGAAATCCATCCAGAGAGTAAGGCAGATGTATATGAGGCAAATGTTGCAGTTTCCACGGGAATGGCTTCAGGCCAACGAGTGGAGCGGTCGATGACGGTAAACAGGTAACGATGTCCTTGTGATGTGGGTAGGGGGCCTACAACGTCGACGTGAATGTGTGCGAAACGACGCTGAGGTTGAGGAAAGGTGCCCACTCCTGAATCCGTGTGTTGTTGTACTTTGGAAGTTTGGCAAGAAGTACAGGCGCGGACCCAATCCTTAGCATCCTTAGAAATGCCGTGCCAAATGAACTTTGCCTTCAGCAGTTGTGCAGTAGAATGGCACGAGGGATGTGAAAGGCCGTGAATGAAATCAAACACCTGTCGGCGCATGGGAGCAGGAATCCAAGGTCGCGGTCTACCAGTACTGACGTCACAGAGGAGGGTGGTGTTGGAGTCTTCAAGGGGGAAATCTTCCCAACGGAGGGACGTGCAGGATGTCCTACAAGCTTGATACTCTGGATCCTGTCGTTGGGCTTCAGCCAGGGCGTTGTAATCCAATCCCAGTTGAACGGCAGCCAACGTGTTTCTTGTCAGGGCATCGTCAACGGGATTCATTTTCCCAGGGACGTATTGGAGGGTGCAATTGTATTCAGCCACGGCGGAGAGATGTCGGCGTTGACGGGCGGACCAGGCGTCAGACTGTCGAGTGAAGGCGTGCACCAGAGGCATGTGGTCTGTGCGAATGACGAAGGGCGTACCTTCTCAGAAATGGCGAAAGTGACGGACAGCCAAGTGCACCGCCAGCAATTCTCGATCGAAGGTAGAATAACCCGATTCTGCCTTGGACAGTTTTCTGCTGAAGAAGGCCAATGGGCGGGGCGAGCCTTTGACCACCTGCTCGAGTACTGCACCAATAGCGACGTCGCTGGCATCGGTGGAGAGAAGGAGAGGGGTGTGTGGGATAGGAAAAGTGAGAGCCGCAGCAGTTGATAGGGCCTTCTTTGCATTGCAGAAGGCTGCTTCTTGAAGGGGACCCCACTTCAGGTCCTTTGGCTTGCCCTTGAGGGAGGCGTAGAGGGGAGCAAGAGTGGCGGCAATGGCTGGCAGAAAACGGTGATAATAGTTGATCATGCCCAAGAATTCCTGCAGAGCTTTGACGGTCGAGGGCGCGGGGAAGTTCTGAACGGCTGCTACCTTCTCTGGGAGGGGATGGACTCCTTCAGGAGTAATACGGTGCCCTAAGAACGACACTTCGTTGGCGCCAAAGGTACACTTGTCGTACCGGACTACAAGGCCGTTTTGTTGCAGGCGGTCGAGCACGATATGCAGGTGACGGAGGTGTTCCTCTTTTGAGGAGGAGAACACAAGTATGTCGTCCACATAACATACACAGAAAGGGAGGTCCCCGAAGATGCCATCCATGAGACGTTGAAACGTTGCCCCAGCATTACGAAGGCCAAAGCAGGAGTAATTGAAGGTGTATGTACCAAACGGAGTGGTGATGGCGATCTTGGGGATGTCTTCTGGGTTCATAGGCACCTGATAATACCCCTTCAGGAGGTCGAGCGTAGAGAAAACCTTCGCTTTGTGCAGGTAGGCGGTCACGTCGGCAATGTTTGGGAGGGGGTAGTGATTCGGTTCTGTTTGCATGTTCAGGCGCCTGTAATCCCCGCATGGACGGAGGGAGCCGTCTTTCTTCAGAACGATGTGTAAGGGTGACGACCATGGGCTGGAGGCCTTTTGGCAAAGGCCCATTTCCTCCATTTCGGCGAACGTCTGTTTGGCGGCTGCCAATCGTTCCGGTGCCAGACGTCTGAATTTTGCGAAGACTGGGGGTCCCGTCGTCTTGATATGGTGATAAATACCGTGCTTGGCAGGAACCGTGGGCGTTTGGCGAAGTTCTGGACGGAAAACTTCTGGGTACGACGTGAGGAGGTGGGCGTAGGCATCCGTGGGTGCGCTGATGTGGAGAGCGAGGTTAGAGGGGGTGGGTTGAAGAGGTGTCAACAAGTACGAGTCTGCGTTGACCAATCGTCGGTGGGCGACATCGACCAGAAGGTGGAAATGAGAGAGGAAATCCGCACCGAGGATTGGCATTGTGACGTCAGCAACGAGAAACTTCCAATTGAATTTACCGTTTCCGAACGATAATGTGAGGTTCTCGTAACCGTAGGTAGGTATCGTAGATCCGTTGGGAGCTACCAAGCGGACGTCGGCAGATGTAGACAGACTACGTCGTGTCTTGAAGAGTTTCCTTGGCAAAAGAGAACGACAAGCACCCGTGTCTACCAAAAATCGCACGCCCGTTCTTGCATCCTGTAAAAAGAAAAGATTAGAAACATGGGAGGCCACCGCCACAAGCGATGGCCTACTTACACGTTTTTTGGCCACTGACAATCCTTGGCACATTTCTTCGCGGTTGCCCCGAATCTGAAGTGGTAGTAGCAAAACTGCGGCGGATGGGAGGTAGTAAGTGGCTGTAGAAGTCGTTTGTTGGGGCGCGAGCGATTGGTGGGTGGTGGGCGGCTTTGTCGCCGCTTTGGCACATCACGGGGTAGGCGTGTATGTCAGCTTCGGTTGACGTTGAATAGGCATCCTCGTCGTCAGGGGTGGAGGCGTTGATGGAGGTCTGGAAGTGGCTGTCCATAAGGGCGTCGGCTTTGGTCATCAAGTCCTTTATGGGTAAACTATCGACATCGGGTATGGCAGCGCGTACAGGTTCGGGTAAACGGCGTATCCAAAGGGCACGAAGTAGGTTCACCTCACGAGGAGAGCCGTCTGCGGCAGGTTGAAGGCGAGCGATACTGGTCATTTCCCTGAGGGCAAGCGAAGCCCTTTGGTCCCCCAACGGTTGTTGCGAGAGCTGAAAAAGCTTTGCTATACGGGCGGCTGGTGACGGCGAGTACTGCTGCAGAAGTTATGTTTTGAGGGCGTCATACGCTATTGGGGTGTCTCCTTGTTCACAAAGCCAGTCGGATATTTCTGGGAAGGTGTCCTCGGGTATCGCCGTGAGAACATAATCCGCTTTGGTGGTTGAGGGAGTCACGCCCCTGATACGAAATTGGACTTCTGCGTGCAGAAACCAAGCAAACGCCTCTCCGCTGGCAAACGATGAAAGTTTGAATGGAGCGGCCGCAGCACCAACTGCCGTAGAGTCCGCCATAGTACTAACGATGAGGGGGTGGGGGTGGAAGGCGGTGGGAGCGAGTCGACTTCCGGGGTCACCAATGTGACGGGCCGAGAGAGGGTTGTGAACTCAAAAGCAGGATGCAATCAACTGAGTTGTTTATTAAGGAACACTCTCCTTTATATACAAAACCTCAAGGCAACAGGACATAACATGTTCGAGAGACAGACAATGTTACAGAGCAAAACCGGAGAAATGATCATTCAGGTTCTTTTTAGTGCGAGGGAAGAGCCCAGATACAAGCATAATATATACAAAATAATTATGTACAATTATGTGACACACGGTTGGTACAACCGCGTGAACCAAAAACCCCTTCCTCTCCCTACTTGTCCTTTTCTTTTCTTTCCATTCTCAGTCGCCTGCGCTTGCAGGTGGCTCCTAAATTAACTCAACATCGCACGAGGGTCTGCAACTCTCTTTTATTCTCCTCCTGTAATTCTCTTTCTCTCTTTTTCTTTATTCTTTCCCATCCCGAGTACCCTACATTCGGGCTTAAACTGGATTGTATCCAGGGGTACTCTTCATTATCCCATCTTCCTCACTTCCCTATTCTTATCCTAGTAGCAGTACTTTTGCTCTCAAAGCTATTTTTTTCCCCTGTTTAAGTCCTCGGGCTTATAGCATCCTGATTTCCAACTAGGTTTGTAGCTTAGCTAATAATAATAATAATAATAATAATAATAATAATAATAATGATGATGATGAAGCCCTCACTTTTCCACTACTATAAAGTCCTCTTGTCACCTGCTTAGGTTGTCAACCATACTCATACTATACATCATGCTGAGTAACTTTTTATTCCTATAATTCGCAAATTGACGTCAAATCTCTACAATTCTTGAAATCTTCTCACTTTTACCTTTACTTACAGAAGCATCTATTGTCATTCCATCATCCAGAAATACCTTATACATCCTGTTCAGCCCGTTAATTACACAATCACCGTTGTACAACGACATCTCAGAATACTCAATCAATCGATTCATGACTATATTCACCCCATTCAGCATCTCTCTCTCTCTCTCTCTCTCTCTCTCTCTCTCTCTCTCTCTCTCTCTCTCTCTCTCTCTCGTTCGTTTTTTAGAGATAATTTTCGTCATTAACCCTTCCCTCTCCTTTTATCTACTGGTAGAAAACTCTAATGTTCTTGCCTGTCTCATATTTTTTACTTCTCTGAATACCTTCTTATGAACCTATACAAGATTTTTTTTCCTCTCCTGAAATGCTATTGCACCTAGAATAATTTAGTATTCTAAACATCTTGTTTCTTCAACCCGTTCAGTATTGTTTATATTAATCGCCCAACTCATTTTCATCACACGGTTACCTGTGATCCCAAGATCCTTTCATGATATACCGGTCATATATCCTGTCTACTCATTCCACCGATGTTTTAAGCCCTAACCTTTGCTTGATCCACTTCTTCTGTATTATGCATACATGTATATAATTAATCACACGTGTATATATATATATATATATATATATATATATATATATATATATATATATATATATATATATATATATATATGTATTTGTATATATATATATATATATATATATATATATATATATATATATATTATATCTATATATATATAATATATATATATATATATATATATATATATATATATATATATATATATATATATATATATATATATATATATATATAATGTACTGTATACATACATGTATATATATTCCCTAAATTGCCCCCTTGTTGTATATCTGTTTTCCTCTGTCCGTTTTTGCCTAGAATTGCAAGGAAAGAAAAACCATATTAACGCTCGATCAGAAAATGATTTTTCATCTTAATAGGAAAATGTAAATTTCTTGAAAACCATCATTCATGCGAGGCTCTCCACGTTTAGAAAATAACCTTGGCTGCCTTCATTTACTTAAATCTCTCTCTCTCTCTCTCTCTCTCTCTCTCTCTCTCTCTCTCTCTCTCTCTCTCTCTCTCTCTCTCTCTCTCTCCTTCCTTTTTAGTTTTCTGTTCTGCCTAGGTCTCCCTTGCTTTTTTCTCTGCTATCTAATCTCTCAAGCTTTATCTCTTTGCACAAATTATTCTTTTAGTAATTTATTATTTTCTAAATGATAATCAGATTCAATTTAGACTACTGTGACGTGCCTGGGGAGATAAGAACTGAACAGCGGTCTCTGGATAACTAACATTATTTAGCGAGAACACTAATATTTGTATTATTATTATTACTATCCAAGCTACAACCCTAGTTGGAAAAGCAAGATGCTATAAGCCCAGGGGCTCCAACAGGGAAAAATAGCCCAGTGAGGAAAGGAAATAAGGAAATAAATAAATGAAGAGAACAAATTAACAATAAATCATTCTAAAATAAGTAACAACGTCAAAACAGACATGTCGTATATAAACTATTAACAACATAAAAACAAATATGTCATAAATAAACTATAAACACTCACATGTCCGCCTGGTCAACAAAAAAGCATTTGCTCCAACTTTGAACTTTTGAAGGGTTACACACGGGTGACAATTGCATGTGGACATTCAACAGCTCTTGTCGTTTAGGTTAAGTGTTGCTTGCAGCTTGAAAGCCGCTACAGTTATAAAGGTACATAAGGTTGGCATTGGCATAAAGATTAATATTATAACTATAATGGAAATAGTAAAAATTACGGTGTGTTATATTCAATGGCTTTTATCGTTCAAGATGATTGGAGCCATATGACGGTTACTGAGCCTGCTGCATTACAATACTAAAAAGTTTTTAATAGCATATTTTTCATCAGCATATTTTTTGTTAGCACTATTGGCATCTCCTGCTGATGAACTACTTTCTTTACATTAACAAAATATAAAGAATTTACCATGTTCAGTTTAATGAAGAAAAAGTTCCTTACAAACATATTTTACAATGTATCCTCAGAGAAGCTGAACAAACATAGTAATAAAAGGAAAGCTTACATCGTAAGCAATCGCCTCAATATTGATTCTCCTCTTTGCATAATCATTGTGACCATCTTGAAATATAGTCATAGTCTTTAAAGAAAATCAAAGCATTTCTAATGTTCTTATTAAGAAGTCATAAAATGGGCCTCGCAGGAAATAGTTTCATAGGTTAGTCATATAGTTGGGGAGGGTCATTATTTGTTATCTCAGGATAAACATTAGTTTTTGAACAGCGTTGTAAGAAGGTCACGAAGAAATCATATTTGTGATGACGTAAGTCATAACATTTACGGTACTGATAGTCTGTTCGTAGTCTTTATGATAGTTTCAAAAGTGCAGTCTTTAAATAGTTTCCTAATCTTGTCACACCATCTTGTCAGGGATATAGCTTCTGAAAGAGGCCTTATGAATTTCTTTACTTGAATTATGTAATTTCCGTAATTTATTCAGAAGCCTGTAACTGAAATGAAATGCTTTCATATCCCATAATTATACTTCAGATTCTGAGAAATGTTCCTACACGCCTTTATGAAGTAAAACTTATTCATCGTACACCACAAACATGTGTAGAAGGTTAATTAACATTTCCTCATTCTATATACCTTCTTTAGATCTGCCCATATCATTGACTCATTCGGCGAGAGGAAAGTCTTGGAATTAACGCCGTAACATAAAAAGGTTTAAGCCTAATCTTTTTCTTCATATGATTCATTCCTCCTTTGAAACACAGCCATAGAATTTACCCTTTGAAAATGGTCGAGGAAAAACGGGTCCCCTTTTTTATTTAAAGCTTGGGCACACATATGATACTTTAATTTTTAGCCAAATATATAACCCATTCCGCCAAGGCTCCCTGCTTGTTGATTATTTGGTGTTCTATAGCTAACATACTATCGAGAACAAGGAGTGTTAGCATCAAGCATACTTTCCCGTAAACTCGATGATATCACCATAGTTTATGGTGCAGCTAAAGCCTTCTCTGCGAGTGTGTCAATATCATAACCAAGGTCTCACCAACGATCCCACCCACCAGGCCCTCCCACAATTGTTTCGCGGCCTATACAGCAGCTGAGGAAACCATTTCTCTCTCTACTTGTTTGTATTCCCTACTCGTTATCAAGTCTTTCATCCATTTCTGACCATAAATATTGGTATAAACCATCAGTTCATGAGTTATCCTGAC
>NC_090734.1:124473364-124493364 GCF_036898095.1 Palaemon carinicauda
GGTCTTTTTTTGTATCATTTTAAGTAATGGATTACAAAGAGTTGTTGTTGAGCTCCATAGCGACTATAGGAATATAATATCTAATGTTCTTTCGTGTAGTGTTCTTGTCCCATTACTTTTCATACTTTTTACACCTAATATGAGGTTCGCATATGCAGATAATGCTACTCTCTTTGCCTCAATTTCATTGCCTGATTGTAGATCTTGGGTTGCTGAATCTCTTGATAGAGACAGTTAAAATTAATACATGGGGCATTAGGTTGAAGCCTAACAGAACTCAAAATATGGCTGTAAATAGGTAGGACAGTGACTCCTCAATATCCAGATCTCTGCATTGATAATATTTCTTTAGCTTTATACAATTTCAAACGAGAGAGGACCTCAATTGAAGTAAAGCCCCAATCGCTCTCTCTCTCTCTCTCTCTCTCTCTCTCTCTCTCAGCGCTATAAATATTGCCAAATTCTAATATAAATCGATACCCATTTGTGGAATACTTTATTATGTCATGCTACTGTCTGCTGCGATTGACTGATTACAATGATTGCTATTTAATCTCATTATAACGCGAGAACTTTTTAAATTTGAATGTGGTGCGATGATAAAAGTGAGGTGAATATAGATTTACTTATATAGCTTTATATATCAGTTTAGTGAGATCGGTGTTACTCTATGGACATCAGTCATAGCATGACAAGGGAACAATCTCCAATAGATTTTGTAGATTTGAGAACAAAGCCATCAGAAGGGAGTTACATGGCAGGACAGGATTAGAAATGAAACTATAAGAGAATACTCGAGTGCCATATGTGGATGAGATCAGGATGAGGGGTAGATGGAGATGGTTTGGTCATGCATTTCGCATCCCTAAGAGAGATTAGTTCACTAAACGTTCATCTGGGCTCCACAAGGCACTAGAATAGTTAAAAGACCCAGACCTACATAACCGAGGTCTGAAGCGCGAAGTAGATGATGATGAATGGAGAAGTATTGAATTAAAAGCTCAAGATAGAGACGACTGGCGAAATCTAACCGAGGCCCTTTGCTTCAATATGCGTAGGAGGAGATGATGATGATGAAATATAGCTTTATTATTTTTATTATTTATTATTACCATTGCTAATATTATTATTATCATTAGTTCAAGATTAGTAGTGAAGTTTTAGAGAAGGAAAAATAAGGTTTCTTTGCAGTGAAATGCCAATTAAAACTATTATCAGAGAATGAAATTAAGGAAAATAGTTATAAAACTCGCCCTCCATAAAGCATGGTTAATGTTAGATAATGTGTAGAACAGTTATTACCATTAGACATTGCTTCAGGTTTGATAAGTCTTAGTATTTAATAGCCGGGAATATTTTTCATTAAAAGAGAAGGTCTACAAATTATATACTATACATACTATCACCTGCTTGAACACGATGAAGTTCTCCCAACTCTTGATACTTTTATTTTCAAACAATAAATTAAAAGTCAATCATCATTACTTAATCTAGTACTAGATTAAATGACTTAATCTTATTGATTATTCTTCTATCAACGACCAATAATTATGAATTGTTTTCAAATACAAACCTATCGAAATAGCTCTTTCTTGTGTGAGAAAATGTCAGCGTTTAACGGTTTAAATGTCAATTATGTATGGCAGAAGCAAGAGACAGGACAATGTCATAGAGACAAACCATATGTACATATGATCAGCGCCCAAGGCTCCACTTCGTCAAGGTGGACCAGAGAGTGCCAGATAATGGTTACTGATGACTCAAACCCCTAGCTCAAAGGTATATTCGGATAGTTTTCTATCGTCCGTCTATTTCGTTCTAGACAAGGCGTGCATTACCCTTAGATATTAACTCCAACAATACACGTCTATGATTATTACCATTGCGTTATACTCTATATTTATACTATATACTTTTAGAATTTAATGAATGATGAGCTATCCCATCTTTATGAATATGAGTCCCACGTAGCAATGAAAGCACTAAGAAACTATTTTCCCCTTTTAATCAATACATATCAAATGTTATTAAGGATGCGAGCGAACATTTATTAAAATGAGATCCTCTCTTGTTTTGTGGAATAACCTACGCTTTTGAAGTACCGCATACCTACACTAAAACATGCGTAGATTTATTATTATAAACGGCCTGATCGGAAAATGAATATAGGAAGATACAAACTACTATAAACAGGTAAATTTTGGAGAAACAGCTGTCAACTAGAGGGGCACTCAGTAGAGCACATACCTCCGCTGCGGCAGCTTATTTCATGACATTTTGATTGACCTTGATCTTTGAACTTATCATTTATCAATTGGCGCGGATTTTCATACACTCAAATGTGAACCAAGTTTGAAGTCTCTGTGACGACGATGTCCAAACTTAAGGCTGATTACGTGAATTGAACATTTTACATGACTGTGACCTTGACCTTTCACCGTGATCTTCCAAATTTTAATAATTTCCAGCTTTTTGCATAGTCGTTGATCCCTGCAAGTTTCATTACAATTAAAATTGTAGTCAGGAAGCTGTTCACACACAAACAAACACACAAACATAACCTCCTTCCAACCTCGTTTGCTGATGGAATTGTTTCCTATTCTGCACGGTGCAAGTGTGAGTGATGAAATAAAGATTATAAAGCAAATAAAGTGATGAAGAAGAGAGAAACGTTGTGTCAAAGGATGTGGTTTTATTAAGAAAAAGTGTTTTCATTAAATAAAAGTTGTTAGAAAAAATAAAAATTTAAAAATCCCACTTTGTCTACTCTTTATTGAAAATTAAGGGTCAGTATCTAAAGTATTGACAACTGTGAAACTCGTAGGGATACACTAAGATCAACTAGCAATAATCGCACCTCGGCTAGCCCTCATTGGTTACGATACTGCCACTGCGCAAAGGTCCTTACATCAACAAAATTACAAGAAATGTTACCCTGCCTTGCCTTGCCCTGCCCAGCCTAACTCCCATTTGCACGCGTACGTCTATTCATCTTTTTATTTTACGTGGTGTAAAATATTTCAATATTTCACTGAAACACCAAGGGATTAGAAAAACCAGATGGATAATGATATATGTCTACTTTAGGCTCCAGAGCCTTTAAATATGCGCCCCGAGACTATATAATAAGCTCCCACGAAACATTCTAATGATTGAAGACATTAAGGCTTTCAAGAGGAAACTGAAGACTTTCTTATTTCGCGAGTCTTTTGACAGTGACGATTTAACAGTAAATGAACAATGTATAATATGAAATGTTAAACACTCTGAACGAACAAGGTAAAACAACAGTGGGGGTCCTGTAGAGAGTGGGGTTCCCCTGCTGTATAGGACCGGAAAAGCAGCCTTCAAAGTAAAGTAATTAAGTATCATTGTCTATTTATAGTTATGTCGTCCTATTGGAAACGTCCCTACCAGGTGATTTGTCGGTCTGGGGTTCGAGTCCCGCTTAAGCGCTATAGTTTTTTGTAGTGTGTATAACCTCGCCATCTCTGTGACCTGAGGATGGGGCTGTGTGTTTTGTGGCCTATAGGTCTACCTGCGGAGTCATCAGCAGCCATTGCCTGGTCTTCCGTGGTCTTAGCTTGATGGAGAGTGGGCTTGGTGGTTAAAACCACCTTCACAAAGAAATCCTTATTTACTAAGATTTAAAAAAAATTCGGAATCGAGGCTAGTCTCAAATGATGTCACACCCTATCCAACCTCCACGTATGATTTATTTTATTCCTTCCAGAAACTTCTATAGCCTTCTTGATTTCCTACATCGGAAAATATTTTCTCTCACCGTATTAGATCTAGTAGATTCAATAGAAATCACAATTGATTTGCGTTATTGACATAGATATGACTGAGCAACTAAAGTTTTAAAAGCCTCTCATGAATGGCAGAGGGAAGGGACAGTGACATTGTCCTAGGAAGCAGGACAATGACCTAGAGACAGACTATATATACGGATGATCAGCAGACAGACCTATAGGCTCTTCCAATGTGGGGTTGGTGAGGTTGAAGCGACCAAAGAAACTAACGAGTTTAAGCGGATTCGAACCCCAATCTAGCGTTCACCAGCCAGGGACGTTACCATAACAATATCCTAATGTTAATAATGATAAATATAAATAATACTATAACTTCTCATATCATCGTAATGAATTTAACTTTTTAAGACATAAGTCATAATCCTCATCTTGAAACATTATTTCTAACAATTATCATAAATAGTGAGTAACACGGTTGATAGTGTAGCTACGAAAGAAATGGGAAACCAAAACCAAAATTTATGATCTCGAATGTTAAGTAAAATTTGGAAATCAAATCGTCTGAAATTACATATCAAAATCGGGCTATATATCAGTTTAGTGAGATCGGCATTAAGGTATGGATATGAGTCGTGGTATAACAATGAAACAATATCCAATAGATTTTGTAGATTTGAGAACAAAGCTCTCAGAAGAATATTGGAAGATAGATGGCAGGACAGGATTAGAGGTGAAACTATAAGAGAGCTTACTCGAGTGTCATATGTGGATGAGATCATGGTGAAGGGTAGATGGAGATGGTTTGGACATGCTCTTCGCACTCCCCAAGAGAGATTAGTTCACCAAACTTTCAATTGGGCTCCACAAGGCGCTAGAAGAGTTGGAAGACCCAGGCCTGCATTGCTGAGGACTATGAAGCTTGAAGCCGGAGATGATGAATGGAGAAGTATTAATTTGAAACATCAAGATGGAGACGATTGGCGAAATGTAACCGAGGTATTTTGCGTCGATAGGCGTAGGAGGAGATGATGTTTTAAAATGTACCAGATGAAATCGAGAAGTATCGAAGCTTTGTATATGATTGGATAGTCACAAATACTTATCCTGGATACAAATGTCAAAGATTAAAATCATTAAAAAGTAGGAATCTTTAATGAGAATTCTTGAAAATTTCTTTTCCTCGTGAATGGATGGCTGAAGGTGTCGATTGTGTTGTAGCTTAAGAGTCTTTTAATTAGAAACAATATTCATTGTGATCTTTTTTTCTTTTTTTTTGAGACAACTCAAAATGAATAGTGATAATGGACGTCATTTATAAATGTATTTGTGTATATATGCATGCAGTGTGCCGAAGCTTTCATCATTATTATTATTATTATTATTATTATTATTATTATTATTATTATTATTATTATTATTATTATTATTATTATCATTATTATTATTACAAGCTAAGCTGGAAAAGCAAGTTGCTGTAAGCCCAAGGGCTCCAACAGGGAAAAGTAGCCCAGTGAGAAAAGAAAACATGGGAAAAAAAATAAATAAAAGAAATAATGAACTATCAAAACAATATATTTTAGGAACAGTAGCAACATTAAATTAGATCTTTCATATATAAACTATAAAGACTTAAAAATACAAGAGGAAGAAAATTAAGATAGAATAGTATGCCTGAGTGCAGACAGTAGGCCACAAACTAAACTAATCTATTTAAGCATGGTATTTATTACCTATAGCTTGCCTGAGGTACACGCGAGAAAAAAAAAAAAAAACAATATATTGAAACATTCCGTTTTTATTGAAGATTATCTACAAAAGGAAGGTACTCCGTCATGTCTGTTGTAAAATGTAACAATCATACTAATTAATTTTAATAATAATAATAATAATAATAATGATAATAATAATAATAATAATAATAATAATAATAATAGAAATAATAATAATAATGATAATAATAATAATAATAATAATTTTCATGAATTCAATAATGATAATTTTCATGAATTCAATAATGATAATTTTCATGATTTCAATAATGATGATTATTTTCATGAATTCATTAATGATAATAATTTTCATGAATTCAATAATAATAATAATAATAATAATAGTAATAATAATAATAATAATAATAATAATAATAATAATAATAATAATAATAATAATATCGTGGTAGGAGACCCTTTTTTAGGCAGGTCGAGTTAAAAGTAATGGCTGCATCGGCAGAGTTTATTTTCTTATCCAATTTTTCTATTTTCCGGATAATTCTCTTCTCTAGAGCGATGCAATCAGCCAGCAGACTTGAAAAATTCATCAGTCGTAGTGAACTGGCCGGCCGCGCGGGACACTCGGTGAAGAGCACCCCGGCAGAACCGGCTTGGCTTCCACTCACGGAAGCTGTTCGGAGCCTGACGGGGAAGCACCGTAGTGAACTGGCCGCCTTTGCGGGTGATGAATTTTTCAAGTCTGCTGGCTGATTGCAGCGCTCTAGAGAAGAGAATTATCCGGAAAATAGAAAAATTGGATAAGAAAATAAACTCTGCCGATGCAGCCATTACTTTTAACTCAATAATAATAATAATAATTATAATAATAATAAGGAGCGAGAAAAGAAGACCAGTCAGTATGGTGTGTGGGCGTGTGAAGGTTGTATAACGAATAGATAATGGACGAAATCTCACCATAATCACAACTTCATTTCCCTCGTGTTGCTAATTATAAGTAAATATGGTAGTTCAGCCAAGGAAGCATTTCCGCTTAGGTGACGAAATCCGAACTGAAAGTCAAGCTGTTTGTCCTTATTATAATCAAAGTAATCATTTCAGGCCGCTGATAGCTCTCCGGCTGGATAAGTCGTCAGAAGGAAGGCCTTGTTAAATGTCACCTGTTATTCAAGGTATTAGTAAAAAGATGCTTATTGTACATGTACTAAATGTACTAATCTGTAGTTCAGGGTGTTTTGACGTTGTTACTATTTCCAAAATGATTTATTGTTAATTTGTTCTCATCATTTATTTATTTGCTTATTTCCTTTCCTCACTGGTCTATTGTTCCCTGTTGGAGCCCTTGGTCTTATAGCATCTTGCTTTTCTAACTAGGGTGGTAGCTTAGCTAGTAATAATAATAATAACATTAACAATAACGTACACCTTAGTATGTCTGTTTTATCATAACTTCAAGATTAATTGCATTTCATCCGTTTACGATAAAGGTATAAATACAGACCTGAATTTAAAACATATTTATGCACAAGGTGTTACTTTAAGTCATATTCGTGCGAAGCTTTCTATAACTAGATCATTCTTTCATTAAATTTTATCCAACTTGATAATTCTTTCATTAAATCTGACCATAAAAGAAACCCGTTCTGGTACAACGCAGGAACATACGTGGTGGGATACCCTTAAATCTGCACTCTTTGGTGTAGACTTAACAGCTTCTCCTTTACTTATGCCAAGTGGCTCTGTCACTCACTGCCCAAAGCAAAACGCAACCCCTTTGGTTGCTGTGTGTGACAGTAAGCAGGGTAATGATAAACTTGATCGTCCTCATTCCTGTTTTCCTAAGGCTAAACTAACTAGCTTAGCTTTTCAGTCCTTGATAGACATTGATTCCTTTGAAGGTGGAACCCAAATAGTATATATATATATATATATATATATATATATATATGTATATATATATATATATATATGTATATATATATATATATATATATACATATATATATATATATATATATATATATATATAAAGACCGGTGATTTCCTAATTCCTGGGTTTTCTGCTATTTTTCCCAAGTTGGTAAGAAGGGGTTCTTTTTGCACTTGTTGGAGAATTAGTAGTGTTACTTCATTTTGTAAATATGTTTGTGGTATCTCTAGCCCGGCTGATTACCGCCCAATTTCCTTAGGTCCCATATCTCAAATTGTTGAACACCTTTTGACAAAACGCGTAAATAGGTACGCGGCAGGTAATGATATATCCCCTAGTTTGCAGTTTTGCTTTCGCAAAGCCTCGAAGAATGTGATGTCCTTCTTACAGTCTCTAATGTTGGAAAGAAATCCCTTGATTGTGGTCAGAAAATTCTTATGATTAGCCTTGATTTTAGTGGTGTCTTTGACTGTGTTAATCATGAGATCCTTGCTTTGCAACTAAAAAATCTAGGAGTAGGTTGGTCTTTTCCTGATATTATTATTTGATTTTTAAGTTATAGATTGCAAACGGTAGTTGTTGATGGGCACCATAGTGAGTATGGGAATGTAATATCTGGTGTTCCTCAGGGTAGTGTTCTTGGCCCTTAACCTTTTATACTGTATACGCATGATATGTGATTTGACCTAGTAATCAATCTTGTTTGCTTCAATTTCATCTCTTTAATTTCTACCTGGGGCTTCTGAATCCCTAACTAGAGATCTAGCTAAAAATAGTACATAGTGTAAACTATGGGGCTTGTAGTAGAGTCCTAACAAAACTCAAAAGTTTGATTTTAATTAGGTCGAGGACAGTGGCTCCTCAACATCCAGATATTTACATTGATAATGTTTTTATTTTTTACTATATACAACTCCTATAAGATTATTGAGGTTATTCTTGATAGTAAATTCACTTTTGAGAAAAAAGTTTGGTCGTTTTTTTTTTTTCAATTGCACAAAAAAAACTGATTTATTGTGAAAGTCTTTCAAGATTTTCGGTGATCAATGTATCCTGAAGATTTTTTTTATTATTACATTCTACATTACTTCGATTATTATTCTGCTGACTCCATTTTCAATTTGTTGGACTAAAAGTAACGGTTTATTAGATTTTTTATTCCTAATCTGGATATTGATCTCTGGCAATGTCGCTAAGTTAGTTTTTTATATATGTTGCATAAGATTTTTTCATAATTATGACAATCTTTTGCATTTGGATCTTTCCAAAGCTATACCTTCCTGTACGCAGTATTGGGTATGTAGTTAATTATAAAAGTATTGCCCTCTTCTTCATAGAACTCAACACTACACAGTATTCTTAGAGTTTTATTCCGGGTATGAACAGATTGTGGAATGATCTTCCTAAACAGGCAGTTGAATCGGTGGAACTTCAGAAGATCAAACTTGCAGCGAGTGATTTTAACGGATTTTGAGGGAAGCGAAAAATCTATTTTTGGGTGAGATAGCCATGTCGTCCTGATGGAAGTTCCTATAGGGTAGCTTCCTAGGGTATATTACAACTACGGCGATATTCCCAGAGAATTTACCTTAAGGTACCAGAATTCTAACTCCTGGAGCGAGTATCCCTCGTGAAAGGGATATCGCGACATATCAGAGGACGTATTCTAGACACGTCACATGGCAATCTACGACCTGAACAGAGATTTCGTCTCGTAGGAGGTGATTGACGAGATACGAATTCGGGAAAGAAAAAGGGGAGCCGCTCCCAAGGCTTCCCTATCCCCCGATTCGTATGCGTGCCTGGCGCCAATCCTGGCGCCATCTGTATTCCTTGTAGCGTACACGAGGTGCTACAGATACTGTATGTAGGGAGGGGTCCTACAGCCCTTTCTTAGAAAGGCAAGGGCGGGTCCATCAGGACGACATGGCTATCTCACCCAAAAATAGATTTTTCGCTTCGCTCAAAATCCGTTTTTTGGGCTCAAGCCATGTCGTCCTGATGGAAGTGTACCAGAGCATTACTGTATCTGTGGATTCTCAGAACGTGCCGTACTCCCCGGAGGTATTTATTCCCGGTCGACTAGACCTAGAGACCTAAGATGTTACCGTTATACATCTTTTCAACTAACTATAAACTATGTTAGAGCTTCCTGCCCCCTACAGGGAAGAGTCCTACTAGACTCTGGAAAGTCTCGAAGAGTACATATATCTATGTATGAATACCAGGCAAGCTAATATAGTGGTCTCGCCCTATATTAAGTAAAGCATAGTTTGTATAGAACCACTGCGTCAATATATTGACCAGTAATCCGCACAATACTTGTATTGGACAAAGGTTTATATCCGCACAGGAAGAAACTAATAAAACCGCCCTCGTCCCTTTATGGGACGGAGTCCTCCCATTAGGGGACTTACATAAACCAATGCAACATAGCTTGCATAACAGAACAATTCTATCAGAATTATCCCAGATAAGATACATAGAATTAAAATGCTCAATTATACCAATAAATTGACACAGGTGAAAGAGACGCAAGGTTCTCAAGAACAAGTTTATTGACAGATAATAAACAGACAGGTTAACAACAAATATATATATTTATATAAAAGAGGATAACCCAAAACTTTAAGCATAAGTATGATAGTAAACAGAACTTGTTTATCTGAAAGAAAAACCATTAAACACCACTTTAATAAGATACCAAGGTATCAAGTCATAAAAAGTCTGTATTACAAATCAATCACATTAGCGTTAGAAACGCTTGGCACACATGTCTGAACTTATGCTAGGTTCACCTTTGAAAGAAGGAACAGTCTATATGGGCACTTGGTGCCCTTATTTAGTTTGTAGTACAGTATGTACCTACACACTCACCCTGGACTTAATCGTCCCAATTAAGACCACTGTTCCTCGGAGAGTTGAACAGTAGGGTTAACTACACGACCCACTGCTACCACAGATCTCTTAAGTTCCTCTACTTGCTTCGCATAGTGGCGAAAGAACACCCTGGAAGACTTCCAGCCCGTGTATGAACGGAGATGTTCAAAATCCATACAATTAAAGAAATTTAGGGATGAGGCAACTTTCCTCGGATCGTGACCTGCGGGTGTACTGTCAGGATCCGCTCTGCGAATAAAATATGTGGTTTTCGCTCTGAGTTGATTCAGAGATAAATTTGAGCCTGATGTTTCTCCCCTGAATAGTTGACCACCCTTGAAGTCTGAAGTTCTACGAAGATAGACCTTTAGGCATTCTACTGGACATAGAGATGCATCTTCTTTCAGAGGGCAGATTCTCCAGGGACCCCACCTGTTGGTGGGTAACTCATTCTTGGCGAGAAACGTAGGATCCGGAAACAGGTTCAGCTCCCCCCCATCCAGGAACTGAACACGACCTGCCTCTCTCGAGAGGGCTACGGTCTCACTAACCCTGGCCCCGGACGCGAGTGCAAATAGGAAAATAACTTTTTGCGTCAAATCCTTTAACGCACATTCTTCATTGCTCAACAGGGAGGCGAAATGAAGAACTTTGTCTAAAGACCATGAGATGGGCTTTGGGGGTGCTGAAGGTCTGAGCCTAGCGCAGGCTTTCGGAACTTTATTAAAGATCTCGTTACCTAGGTCGATCTGGAAGGCAAATAAAATGGGTCTCATCAAAGCAGATTTACACACTGAAATCGTGTTAGCTGCCAACCCTTGACCATGGAGGTGGATGAAGAAAGATAAGCAGAAGTCTGTTGAGATCTCCTGCGGATTCTTTGCCTTTACAAAGGCCACCCATTTTCTCCAAGATGACTCATATTGCCTTCTAGTCGATTTGCACTTGTATTCCTCTAGGAAGTCTATGCTGGCTTTCGAAACGCTTTCTCACCGCTAGGGCGAGAAAATCATTAGCTGCAGGGTCTGGGTTTTCTGTAATGAAGCGCAGACAGTCGACTTCTGGACTCGCTGGGTCAGAACTGGATGTGGTAGCGGCACGAACTTCATCTGTAGTTCCAACGCCAAGGGGAACCACATACTGTTCGCCCAATTGTGGGCCACTATTGCCGCTACCCCCTTGAAGGATCTCAGTTTGTTGAGGACCCTCAACAGAAGGTTGTGAGGAGGGAACAGATAAATTCTGGACCATCTGTTCCAGTCGAGGGACATTGCGTCCACTGCTTCCGCTAAGGGGTCCTCGTACGGGGACACGTACAGGGGCAACTTCTTGTTGTCTTTCGTCGCAAAGAGGTCTATTTGCAGTTCTGGGACTTGATTCAGAATGAAGGAAAATGATCCTGCGTCTAAGGACCATTCCGACTCTATCGGTGTGAACCTGGATAGAGCGTCCGCTGTCACATTGCGGACTCCTTGAAGGTGAACTGCCGACAGGTACCACTTCTTCTTTTCCGCCAATCGGAAAATGGCTAACATCACTTGGTTGAGAGGTGGTGACCTCGACCCTTGTCGATTCAAGCATCTCACAACCACCTCGCTGTCCATCACCAATCTTATGTGGATCGAGTGACGCGGGGAGACTTTCTTTAAGGTAAGGAGCACTGCCATAGCTTCTAGAAAGTTTATATGAAAGGTCCTGAATAGCTTGGACCAAGTCCCCTGGACTTTTTTCCGATGAGAGTGACCTCCCCATCCCTCCTTTGAGGCGTCTGAGTGAATCGTCATCGACGGGGGAGGTGGCTGAAGAAGAACCGACTTCTTTAGATGTCTGGCTTGGGACCAAGGTCTGAGAAGAGTACGTAGCCGAGGCGGCACTGGTCTTCTCAGGTTTCTTCGCGCGTTTGATGCATACCTTCTCCAAACTCCGGTTGCATCCTTTAGCTGTGCTCTTAGCACTGGGTCTGTCACTGAAGCAAACTGGAGAGAGCCTAGTACCCTCTCCTGTTCGCGTCTTGATATCCTTTCGGAATCTAGAAGTCTCTTGACAGAGCCCGCTATCTCCTTCCTTTTCTTCGTCGGGATGGAGAAACTGTGTGACAAAAGGTCCCAGTGGATTCCCAGCCACTGGAACTTTTGGGATGGAGAAAGTCGAGACTTTTTCTTGTTGATCTTGAAGCCTAGGTACTCTAGGAACTGGATCACCTGACTGGAAGCTTGCAAGCATTCGGTCTCGGATGCTGCCCACACCAGCCAGTCGTCCAGGTAGGCTACTACCTGAATTCCCTTTAGGCGTAATTGTTTGAGAGCTGCGCTCGCAAGCTTCGTGAAAATCCTTGGGGCTATGTTTAGCCCGAATGGCATGGCTCTGAAGGCGTACAGTTTCCGTTGTAGCCTGAACCCTAGGTAGGGGGAGAGTCGACGGCTGATTGGAATGTGCCAATAGGCGTCTGACAAGTCTATAGAGACTGAGTATGCCCTCTTGGGCAGTAAGGTCCTTATGTGTTGCAGTGTTAGCATCTTGAATTTGCAATTCACTATGAACTTGTTGAGTGGTGACAAGTCCAGAATGACTCTGAGCTTTTCCGAGTCTTTCTTGGGAACACAAAACAGCCTCCCTTGGAATTTGATGGACTTCACCTTTCGGATCACATTTTTCTCCAACAGTTCTTGAACGTCCTCCTCCAAAACGGGGGTGGAGTGTTGGAAAAACCGAAGGCATGGGGGTGGAGTGCTGTACCAGCTCCAACCCAGTCCATTCTTGAGTAGGCTTTGGGCCCAGGGATCGAAGGTCCAGCGATCCCAAAATTTCATCAGTCTCCCTCCTACCGGTATCATTTCACTTGGACTGCCGTCCTGAGGTCTTGCCTCCCTGACCACGACCACCTCTGAATCCCCTTCCCCTTGAGGGGCGCCTAGACGAGCCTCTGGCTGCTCCTCTAGGTTTTGCACGAAAGGAAGAAGACTGTCCTTCGAACGTTGGGGCGAATGTGGTTGACTGACCTGGCACAGCCTGGGGTACCCACTGAAAAGCAGTCGGGGTTTGTGCCACCATCTGGGGCACTGGAGGCAAAGGCAATTGCAGTTGCTGTTGCTGTCTATAAGGCTTGGCTGGCCGAGATGGTAGCCTAGTCCTCATATTCTTCCTCTTTGGTTGAGGACCCTCATCCGGGGAAGATTTTCTTTTAATAGCCAGGCCCCACTTCTGGAGAAGGTTTCTATTCTCCACGGCGGCCTTATCAACAACCTCTTTGACCACATCGGTAGGGAAAAGGTCTTTTCCCCAAATGTTGGAGGAGATTAATTTCCTTGGTTCGTGTCTCACCGAAGCCCCGGTGAACACGAACTCCCTGCAAGCTCTCCTTGCCTTGATGAAGCCATAAAGGTCCTTCGTCACTGTGGCTAGGTGAGACTTAGCCACTACCATGAACATTTCATGGACCTTAGGGTCACTTGCCATTGTCTCAAGAGTAGTCTGATGAGACATTGAGGCAGCCAGTCTTTCTTTGGTCTCGAACTCTCTTCGTAAAAGAGATTCGGACAGCTTGGGGAGGTCCTCGCCGAATTGCCGTCCGGCAATATCAGCCTCCAACTTTCCCACTGAGAATATCAGATGGACATCCTTCCAGTCTTTGTGGTCCATAGGCAGAGCCAGCGACAAGGGTTTACACTCCTCCAGGGAGGGGCAAGGCTTGCCGGCCTCGACTGCCTTTAGGACAGCCGCAAACCCTTTTTGTAAAAAGGGGAAGGCTCTATCAGGAGAGGACACAAAAGAAGGGAGCTTCTTGCTCAATGCAGCTACCTTCGAATTAGAGAAGCCCCTCTCTTTCATCGAGGATGAAAGTAGGGCTTGAGCCTTAGCGTGGTCCATAATAATGACCTCCTTCGGCTCTGTCTCCTCCCTTGAAGCTGGTTCTTTTCTCAGCCGGACATAGCAGTCCGGATATGATGCCTTGCTGGTCCAGAATTCTACCTCCTCTAGGGGAACTGAACCCAGCTTATCCGAGATGACGATCTTTCCAGTCGTCATCGGCATGTGCTCAGCATACCTCCATGGGTTAGCATCTGAGCATATGGGAAGGTCTTTCACATTGAGCCTTTTCTGGGGCCCATGTGATTCTGCTAGGGACTGCATACGCAGTTCCATTGCAGCCGCCTTCTCTTGATTCTCCTTCTGCATTTGTTGGATCATTCCAACAATCGAAGAGAGGGCCTGTCCCAGTTCTACTGGGAGACCAGCCGATGTTGAGGGGATAGGCTCCGGCATCTGAACCGGAGTAGCCGACACCTCGTCGACCTCATCCTCTACGACATCCGGGGTTTGAACTTGATCCTGACCTTCTGCCAGGAGGTCTTCTTCCAAACGTTCGTCCAGGTCAGACATCCTGTCACACAACTGGATGTCTTGCATCGCATCTGCGACTTCCTCGTCCACCTGGACTTGATCTTGAGGGATCTCCTCTTGAGGCTGGGGAATCACTGCCTCAGCTGATGCCTGGGGAAAAAGATACGCCCTCATCTTCTCACTTGGAAGATAAGGGCCAGAGGTGTTCTTCTTGAAGCCCCTTACCCAAGTACGAAGCTTTTCCCTTGCTATATCCCTTGATTCCGCCGTTCTAGGGGAATCAAAAGCCTCAGTAATCAGGTTAGTGCATACAGTACATACCTGAGGGTCCCAATACTGGAGATCATCCTTGGAGACAGCGCTTGCTGCGTGTCTCCTACAACACTCATGTCCGCAGAGGTTCTTGCTGCGGACATTGCAGAAAACATTTCCGCACTTCGGAGGGTCCCCCTGTAAAGAGAAGAAATTTCCATGAGTATCAAGTGAATTATGTATCACTGGATATGCATAGTATAGCATAACAATTCATAAAGGAAAGACACACACTTGTGTTTCCCTCACAACCCATTGTTGCAGCCTTCCAGATAATAAAATCAAAATGGTTTATCTCTTCTAGAGTAACCAATGCAAGGTTTCCAGAGGAAACAGGTGGAGCTCACACCTAGGCAATGATTTTAAAATCCTGGATAATAGACAGGGAAGAACTCTGTTTCCTATCTGAGGGCAACAGCAAAGGGCTGTGCAAGAAAACACAATAGTGTTAGAAGATACAGTGCTGTACCTAAACCTTTACTATAGTTTTCTTCTTACTGTATATGCTATACAGAAGAATACTAGTACAGTATAGGAGGATGTGTGCCGGCCTTCCTTTGCCGGCCGGCACACACCACAGCTAGCTTTAAAGTATACTACTTAACAGCTATAGGGCGGCAGCACTCTGGTTCAAAAGCCTGTGCCGGTCGGCAGCAGCTGCCGGCCGGCAACAGCCAGTGTTGGCCGGCAATGACTGCCGGCCAGCAACTACACAAGGTAGTACCCAGCTGCCGGCCACACTCTTGGTGACCGGCAGACAAAGACTGACATAAGCCGGCCGGCAAAGGTACAAGACCGATGCCAGCCGGCAGCAAAAGAACCAGAAGACTACACCTGCCCGGCTGCCGGCCTCATAGGCCGGCAGCCGGGACAGGTACAGCACTAGAAGAAAATAGAATGGATGCCGGGATAAGAGTGTACACAACCCCCCAAGCCCGGCAACCGAAAGAGTGCATATAAGGAAGGGGAGAAACTTAATTCAGGCTTCCTTGACCAATGCCGTCCGGCTCTCCCGGCAGGCATGGATGAGGGACCAAGAGAGGTCCAGGCAGCACTCGAAAACATAAGACCCTTGCCGTCCAGCATCTCTGCCGGCCGGCAATGGGCTTAGTCAATTCCACATCCCAACCTATACTAGGTCCAGAAGTAGAATGACGTACAGTACAGTAATACCCCTGCCGGCCAGCTCTGCCGGCCGGCAAGGTACAGTACAGTAATGGCTAGGCCATTACGGAGATAGAGGGGGAAGGGACAAGAGGGTCCTGCCAACCTTGCTTTAGTGACAGATCACCCGCAGCCAAGAACTTTGTCTTAGCCTAAGGGAGATCTAAGGGAAAGGGCCAGCAATACTTGCCAGCTTCCAGAGCACCAAAGCAAGGAAGGCGTTGCTACTCCCAAGGGAAGAACTTATCCTCCCCCGAGAACAGCAACAGGACTTAGTCTGGTCGATCACAAAAGAAGGAATCATAACTTACAGAAACCTTCGGTAGTGACCTAAGGGAGCTAAGCTCCCTTTGTAAGTGTTAGGTCAGCGAGGGAGACTCTGCCCCAAGCCAGACAACACGGACTCAGACTAAAAACTCTGTTGTTCTGTCCCTCTTTGAACCAGACTTACTGGAACAGGAAGGTACAGTAACACCCTAGTATAGTTTTATCGAAAATAAATTCGGAAAAAACCACTTAGGGATAAGCCCAAGGCTTAAACAGAGGGAAAGGGATTGCATACCTTCTCCGAAGAAAAGAAAGCAACCGGGGAGAATGATAAAGTATACTAAGGCTCCATAAGCAATTAGCCTAGGCACCAAGAGAATCGATTACCTAATTCACCGAAACTCACACGTATACAATCTTGGAAATATTCCACACAGTCTTAAATGTATAAAATATAGCCTAAAGCTTCAATAAAATTTTAATTACACTCGGAAAAACCAAAATCATGCATGAAGTACTAGGACCAAACGACTAGGCTACATGGCCTAGCGTAGGCCAGAATGGCGAATACTTCGCCAAATAATACTAAGCACGAAAGGAAATCCTATGTAAAGCTAAATAGCTAAAATTTATTAAAGCAAAACAACCAGGAATGTCACTCTGACTAACTAATTTATACCTAGCGAGTGACAGTGTCCAGGACACCTCTGGTAGGCTACGGCTCTTGTATCAAAGATTAATCCTATTAATCACTCAAAATTTTACCAAGAGCCTACATTTATACATAACAGACACTATACTCAACTTATCCGAGGCCAACGAAGACGGAGAAGCCATGAAAAGCTGAATAAATCCAAGATTTGCGAGAAAAACAAGAAAAAAACACCGAGTTGTTAAGCTACGCAAAAAGGAATACAGATGGCGCCAGGATTGGCGCCAGGCACGCATACGAATCGGGGGATAGGGAAGCCTTGGGAGCGGCTCCCCTTTTTCTTTCCCGAATTCGTATCTCGTCAATCACCTCCTACGAGACGAAATCTCTGTTCAGGTCGTAGATTGCCATGTGACGTGTCTAGAATACGTCCTCTGATATGTCGCGATATCCCTTTCACGAGGGATACTCGCTCCAGGAGTTAGAATTCTGGTACCTTAAGGTAAATTCTCTGGGAATATCGCCGTAGTTGTAATATACCCTAGGAAGCTACCCTATAGGAACTTCCATCAGGACGACATGGCTTGAGGCCAAAAATATTGTATAGTTGACATGATTCTCTCTTCCTTGTTTGTATATTAAAGAGCTATAATACGCTATTAATGATCTTATGATGACTTATATTCCTACTAAATCTTCTCATAAATCGTTTATTTATTTCCTTTCCTCACTGGGCTATTTTCTCTGTCGGAGATCTTGGGTTTATAGCATTTTGCTGTTTCAATTAGGGATGTAGCTTAGCTAAGAAAATAATTAAAGTAATAAGAAGACGTTTCGAAATATTTTCGTTGCAAAGAGAATTCAAAGCAAATACATTGAACTGTATAAAAACCGAGGTACTATTTATACCAGTCGCGTTGCTCGAAATAAAACGTTTATACGTTTACAAAAGAAAAACAACATTTAGGTGATTTGTAATTAATTTTCACCTTTTAATGAATAAAGGAAATATGTGCGTGTATATGTAGTGTTCACCAACATGGATGCATGCAGACACACTTCGACGTGTACTCGTGCAGACACACACACACACACACACACACACATATATATATATATATATATATATATATATATACATATATATATACATACACATATAATATTATATTTGAAATATAAAAACACGTTTAATTGTGCAAATATTTATCATTATATATATATATATATATATATATATATATATATATATATATATATATATATATACTTGTGTATGTAGGCTATATATAACAACAACAACAACAGATGCAGCCATTTCTAGTTCACTACAGGACGAAAGGCCTCAGACATGTTAGTTCATGTCTAGGGTTTGGCATGTTTTCATCGCTACACTGGCCAGTGTGGATTGGTGATTGTGGGAGATTTTCGTCTGATCTCTAACAACAAGCCAACCTAGGATATGGGTAACCCTGACTAGTAGAGCTTTGCTGATCAGTGATTCACATACCTTTTCACCTCACGTTGAGGTATCCCCTCAAATATATATATATATATATATATATATATATATATATATATATATATATATATATATATATATATATATATATATATATATATATATATAATTTGACTCTTCTCTTCCCGTCCCTCGGGTAACGGGGAGGAGAGTAGTCATACCTAGGTGACAGAGGTGCGTATGCAAGCATGTATGCATATATATCTAAATATTTAGCCTTTATTATTGACGGGTCGCGTACATTATTATTATTATTATTATTATTATTATTATTATTATTATTAGCTAAGCTACAACCCAAGTTGGAAAAGCAAGATGCTATAAGCCCAAGGGCTCCAACAGGGAAAATTAGCCCAGTGAGGAAAGGATATAAGAAGTAAATTTATGAGAAGTAATGAACATTTAAAATAAAATATTGAAAAACAGTAACAACATTAAAACAGATATCCAATATATGAACTATACTAAGACTCTTATCAGCCTGCTCAATATAAAAACATTTGCTGCAAGTTTGAACTTTTGAAGTTCTACACACACACACACACAGACACACACACACACACACACACACACATATATATATATATATATATATATATATATATATATATATATATATATATATATATATATATATAATGTATGTATTATGTGTGTGTCAGTGAAACTCCTATCATCATGGAGGTTAAAAATCTAAGGAAGTGTGTTAACATTTCTACAGTATATCTAAAAAAAAGAATAAGACAGTAATACAAATACAATAAGTAATGAATAAATTACTATATTTCTTGCTAATAATTACTATTTTCCTTCAGAAATTAACCCACATTAAAGTGAATCCATTTACTTGCGTCCCCCCTTAAATCGTCCATCTCCGTTTTCGTTGAGATGTAAACACATCACCCAGCATTATAACAACCGTTTTGAGCGGAAGCGGTCGTTAGGTTGTTCACCACTTTGTTTCCTTCGAGATCGTTCGCTGTTTACAACAGCATTTAGCCTTTCCCATTCCCAACTTTAAGCCATTTGAATTTTAGTCCCGTTATTGATTAGATACGTTGTGATTGATCCGCGCGACCCGTTGTTATCCTGATGTGGTTACTCATCTCGATTATGTATCCTGACTTCGTGTATATCCTGACATATCTTCCTATATCCTTACCAGTGCTTTGTCCAGATTGATATCCTCCTCTTATCCTAAATATTACGTTATCCTAGCCAATCCTTGCCTTGTCCGTATCCCTGTTATCCTACCCTGTCTTTACCTTATCGTTATCCCACACTAACATAACCTTGCCTCTTCCCTCATCCTGATTTTATACCAACTTATCCTCCCATTTATTCCTACTAACACCTCATGTGTCCTCTCCCTCTCCTTATCCTTAAGTATCCTAACTCTCCCAATTCTCTTCCTGACCAATCCTTACTTTATCCTAGATCGTTATTCGTA
>NC_090734.1:124500864-124520864 GCF_036898095.1 Palaemon carinicauda
TGTTAAGGATTCCATTCACGTAAATTACATTCGGGGAGTAGCGAAAGTTAATCTGGTCAGTAGAAATCACAAACACACATTAGTTAAGGTTATGGTTTTTTCTTACATTGGTTGACGATATTTTTGTTTGATTTTGGCATATTTTTTTAGAATGTCAAGGATTCCATTCACGTAAATTACATTCGGGGAGTAGCGAAAGTGACTCTGGTCAGTAGAAATCTCAAACACTCATTAGTAAAGGTTATAGTGAATGTAAACGTTGAATAGCCTTCTGCCCTATAGTGCTGGTGCAAGGCCAACAGTACCAGAAGATGCTTCAATTTGCTAAGTAGAAGGCGTCAAATTTTGCGAGTGTTCCAACATGTCGGTTTGCGGAAACATGACCTCGACTTAGTTTTAAAAAGAAAGCAAAAAAAAAAAAAAAAGTGTTACCAGCTAAGCTACAACCCTAGTTGGAAAAGAAGGATACCACAACTTCTATGGCTCCAACAGGGAAAGTAGCCCAATATGGAAAAGAGATATAGACCCAACGAATAAACTATATATGAGAAGGTAGTAAATAATTGTAGAATATTTGAAGACTAATAAGAAAATTTGAAATCCATGAAACGAGACTTACGTCAATCTGTTCAACAGAAAAATATTTGCAACAAGTTTGAACTAATGAAGTAACAGATTCAATTATTTGATTAGAAAGAGAATTCCACAATCTGGTCACACCTGGAATTAAACTACTAGAATACTGTGAATAGTAGAGTTTCTTGGGTAATCAAGAAAACTCTAGCCTCCATTGTCAACCAATCATTCTTAATGGGCCGCTCTGTTTTGGCTACATCTATTCAGTGATTTTGAACATCTTGGAATTCCTGGTTTAGCTTTTGAAATACTTCCTTTTCAATTTTTATTTGTGAGTTTATCTGGCGTATGCATAGTTTTCAAACTATCTTAATTTGCAAAGATGATTTAGCACCATTCTAAAAACTCATATCTTCTCGAAAATATTTCTTACTGAAATGACATTTTAGTAATTTAGCCTGTGATTAGCTTATTACTTAGTTTGTTTCATAATTTCATTCCATTAGACAATCAGTCCACCTCCCGCTCTACACTGTAGGCATTACTCAGGGGTCGTACTTGGCCCATTAACCACTTTCCCTCTTCCCTTCTTTTATCACGAATGCCAGAGGCAAGAGACAGTGACATTGCCCTATTAAGCAGGACAATCCTCTATAGACCGACCATTTTACATACGATTAACGCTCAAGGCCCCTCTACACCTAAGTTAGGACCAATGAAGGCCAGACAATGGCTGCTGATGACTCAGCAGATAGACTTATAGGCTCCCCTAAATCCACCCATCCTTAGCTCACGAGGATGGTGAGGTTTCAGCAACCAAAGGAACTAAATAGTTTGAGCGGGTCTCGAACCCAGTCTGGCAATCGCTAGGCAAGGATGCTACCAACTGGCCACCATTAGGGAATATCTGTTCCTATGCCACCTAAATTGGCGCACACTGCTAATAATGCAGTGTCAGCATCCATATTCAGTTAGTTGCAGTGATGTGACGCAACTGCATGAGTCATTTTTTTTCAAGTGAAATTAGTTATTTCTTGTGTTCTACTTGTTTCCGGACCCCTTCCCATAACTTTTGCTTTAATTTTTTGAAAGGTATCCTTGATCATGTCGAACGTTTAATTTTTCCCCACATAAACTATATATATATATATATATATATATATATATATATATATATATATATATATATATAATATACTGTATATACATAATGTGTGTATATATAGATATATATGTATATATGTATATATATGTATATATATATATATATATATATATATATGTATATATAGATATATATGTATATATATAGATATATATATGTGTATATATATAGATATATATGTATATATATAGATATATATATGTATATATAGATATATATGTGTATATATAGATATATATGTGTATATATAGATATATATGTGTATATATAGATATATATATGTGTATATATAGATATATATATGTGTATATATATAGATATATATATGTGTATATATATAGATATATATATGTGTATATATATAGATATATATATGTGTATATATATAGATATATATATGTGTATATAATAGATATATGTGTATATATAGATATATATGTGTATATATAGATATATATGTGTATATATAGATATATATGTATATATATAGATATATATGTATATATATAGATATATATGTATATATAGATATATGTATATGTAGATATATGTATATATAAATATATATGTATATATAGATATATATGTATATATATAGATATATATGTATATATAGATATATGTATATGTAGATATATGTATATATAAATATATATGTATATATAGATATACATGTATATATATAGATAAATATGTATATATATATAGATAAATATGTATATATATAGATATATATATGTATATATAGATATATATGTATATATATATATATATATATATATATATATAGAGAGAGAGAGAGAGAGAGAGAGAGAGAGAGAGAATGTGTATATATATATATATATATATATGTATATATATGCATATATATATATATATATGCATATATATATATATGTATATATAAGTATGTATGTATGTATGTATGTATATAATGTATATGTGTATATATATATATATATATATATATATATATATATATATACTTTTATATATATATATATATATATATATATACTTATATATATATACTTATATATATATACTTATATATACTTATATATATATATATATATATATATATATATATATATATATATATATATATATATATATATATATATTACATACATAAACATGCCCACGTGAGTTAAGGCCATTCTTTAATTATTTGTCAATATACACACAAGCATTCAATATGGTGAGCAAAACATCTATCAAAGTATATTTGGCTGACAATAAATTCGAATGCGCAGAATGCAAATAAACAAATCTATAAACAATAAGATCATAAAAAGGATATGTTCCAATTCTTAAACGATGAGTCCAGTGACGTCATCGCGTTCGAATCTCGCGTCATCAGCTGTGTAACTTCACAGTGTATATCGGTTAACGCCTCACTTCGCTAACACCCTCAGGATCATCATTTTTTGGGGTGGGGGGTGGGGGGGGGGGGGGTTGAGGGAGTCGCAAGGAGAGTATTGCATCAAGTTTTATACTCTTCGGTCGTTCTGATCCACTCGAATGCTTTCCTTTTAAAGTTTCTTTTCAATGCCAGCAATTCTGGCTGAGAAAATTCCATAGCGTCTCCTGAGAAGTTCCAAAGAGGTGTTCATCTGGGAAAGGTCGAATGAGGGGTGTGGGGTTGGGGGGGGGGGGGGGTAGGTGATGTTGCAATCGAGATAGTGTGACTCTGTATCCCGTCCAAAATATCAAAAAGAATTGCTATATACTGTGCTGTCAACAAATTGTGTTGACACGAGAATAGTTACAGATGGTTTCAAATTATTGGAACCTACTATGAGATTCAGGGCCTCTGTAACACGGTTTTTTCGCAATAATTTTTTATCTATGAATTTCATAAATATAACGCTTATTCAGAATGCACATTATATCTACACATAAATTTTGACTATATTCTGCATTACGTAGGTTGAATAAATTTGGTACTTATAATGTAAAAGTGACGTTTTTTGTAGACGAGCCAACTTATTCAGAGAAAAGGTTTCGAACGCACTTGTTACGTAACTTATGACGGAATTTCTTCCCTCTTTCTCGATCGATGATTGGCTATACGTAACGAAATCTATACCTCTGCCAACAATGACACAAAAGTTTAAATAAAAGCAAAGCAGTACACCTTTATGAACTCTGAAACCTCTCCACTGATAATTGTCATAATGAACAAACCAACAAAATATGTTAATAAATACAAAAACACTTCGATTATTAGTCTAACTCCCAAAATAAGTTTCCTAAGAAATTACAGTCTACTTTATAGGTCACAATCAGATTGACAAGGTGTAGGGAATAGTTGTTAATTTTCAAAAACGTAGTAGACGAGCTCATTGATAACTGCTATATCCAATGTCAAGCAATTTTTATTTATTGTCTATCAACCTACCTATTTACTGAGAAAAAAAAATAGAAGCCGGTACCGTATTTTGGCTTTAAACCTTCACCAATAATTATCGTCAGAATGATGACTTCATGAGGCTCCACCCACTTTGGCCTCGATATAATTCAGAATAACACTGAAGGCTATCATGGGCATTGTTGGATCAGAAAATTTAAATTCTGGCTATAAAAACTCATTTCTCGAGTAGTTGTAAGAAGTGCTAAATGATCCTCAAGGATCCCAGCAGTTGGCCTAAACGTTTAATTTATGTATACTACTGTTGCGGCACTACTGCTACAGTAGTATTACTATGCTAGCACAGATACCCCACCCACATTTATGTATCGTTCCGCCATTCATAAAGTCTTTGTCATGTTTTTTTTCACTGTGCAATAAGCCATTGCCTCCTCAGAAATTAAGTTTAACATTAGATGATAGGTTATTTCATTAAGCTGACAAATTATGGCAACTGGGTATGTTATTGCCGTTGTTGAAGCTAAAGATAAAGTATGGTATCATTCCTTCATTGCATTATCATCTTTACTACTATTTGTTTGCTACATGTAGTAATTATTTTAAAGGATAAATTAATTATGTTAACTTTACTTCTATAAATTCCCATTAGATGTACAAATAAAACTCCTAAAACTATTCATGATTTATTTACAAAATGCAGTCATGCCCAAAACATAGCCAACACGGTCGTACGGCCTAAGAAGAAGAAAAAAAATCATATCGGATGATCCGTTGGTCTGATGGAGAGTTTAGCACAAAATTCTTATTTTAACAAAAATAATTATATAAAGACTGTTTACATACAATCTCTCTTTCTCTCTCTCTCTCTAGGTGGCATAGTGAATAGTTAATGGAAATGTTCAAAAGCCTGAATGACATTACAAGTATTATAATCATATTACGCTAAATACAAATCAGACCATAAACATTGGATTTAAACTAGAAACTGAATAATTACCTATTCAGGCTATAGTAGATATGCCCACGGGCTTTCTCTTGACTGTATAAAGTTGCAAGTCGTAAGATAAATGCAGTTTTGCAACCACGAAGACAATTCCAAATCCTGTTAGCCATTCTTGACTGTTATGGGTTTCAGATCCGATGGAACAAGGTGAATGGGTGTCTGGTGGATGGGCGGGGCAAAATTTTGTCAAAAGGTGTTTACATTGCTTACGTAATGAATGTTTCCGACTCTTGGCTCGTTTTCACTGGCCATGGCGTCGGCTAGATCATTTTTACTCTATAAAAATTAAAACTATCGGGTTTAGGTTATTGCTAATGCTGACAAAATTTGTGTGTGGTTGTAAAAGATACATATGTTAACTTTCAGCTACATCCGATGCATTGATAAGGAGCAAAGTCCAAAAAACCGTGTTACAGAGGCCCTGAATCTCATAGTAGATGCGTGTCTACTGTAGCTCCTAAGCCTTTCAAATATGCGGCTCCAAGACAATGCAATAAGCTCCCACTAGATATCCGAAAGATTGAAGATATAAAGGCTTTCAAGAAGAAACTGAAGAATTTCTTGGTTTATAAGGCTTCGATAATATGGATTTGACAATAAACGAGCAATATTGGGCGTGGAATGCTAAATGCCTTGTAATATATACGATTCTAGAGGGACACTCAGTAGAGCGCTGACCTCCGCTGCGGCAGCTTATTTCTCGACCTTTTGCTCGACCTTGACCTTTGACCTTAACATGTAATAATTGGCGTGCATTTTCATACTCTCAAATATGAATCAAGTAGGAATTCTCTTGTGACAACGATGTCTAAACTTAACGTTGATTACGTGAGTTTTACATTTTGCTTGACCGTAACCTTGACCGTTGACCCTTACCTTCCCAAATTTAAAAATTTCCAGCTTTTCACATAAAAGTTAATCCTTGCAATTTTCATTACTCTGCCATTAAAATTGTGACCAATAAGCTGTTCACAAACAAACACACACACACACACACAAACAGGGGCGAAAACATAACCTCCTACAAACTTCATTGGTGGAGTTAGAACTTAATAACGAAAAGTCCCGTAGAAAGGTAGTGTTCCTCTGCAGGTTAGGATTAGAAAAGGAGTTCTTAAAGCAAAGTAATTAACTAAACTAGAGCGGCCTCAAACTTTTTTGAAATCTGTTTCTTTAACTCTTAGTCTCTTCTCTCGTTTTCACCCAACTTTTCTTTCTAATTGATACTTCAGCACCATAACAGTTCTATTAAGAACGAGTATTATTCTTGTAATGGTGGTTGGACAGGAGTAGGTAAGGCAGTAGTATAACTTTTATATGACCATATCATCTCTCTCATTGTGTGTTGGTAACTTTTGTATGACGCAGAAAAACATTTGAGGGAATTGGAATCTGGCTAGAGTTTCGAACCTGTTTTCTGGCTGTTTATATTTTTCTATTTTCCTTTAACTACCTTGGTTTTACTTCAGCATATAGTTATAGATAGTTAGAATTACTTTCTGATGAAACTGCACAATGTTTACCATGTGCCTACTAGTCTTGAACCTGTTTTCTTACTGTGTATATTTTTTCTGTTTTGCTTCGATTTTACTTTAGCATAGAAATAGTTATATATTGTTAGAATTACTTTCTGATGCAACTTCACACTTTTTACCATATTCTGGCTAGTCTTGAACCTGTTTTCTGACTGTTTATGTTTTTCTATTTTCTTTTGATTAACTACCATGGTTTTACTTTAGCATATAGTTATAGATAATGGTAGAGTTTCTTTCTGACGAAACTACACAATGTTTACCATGTGCCTATTTTTCTGTATTCGGAAATAGTCTTCTCTCCTGTAATGTTATTGTTTACTATTAGATTCCATATGGGATAGTGCCGTTAGTACACCTCACACAATACACTATAGCTTTAATATATTGTCTGCAACTTTTCCATTTTTTAGCGTCCTTTCATTCATTTTGCTGTCCAACTGCTTTCCACTTTTATTTCATATCGCAACCGAGGAAATTCCCCCCCCCCCCCCACCCGTCATCTTGACTCTGAATGGCCCTCTGAGTCCTAGCACCAGAACATACTACCCAGATTCATAAATCCAATTCAAAGCTTCTTATTTGAAGACCCTTTTTTTTCAGAATTGCCAGATGTTTTTTTTTAGTGTGAGGTCTCTCTCTCTCTCTCTCTCTCTCTCTCTCTCTCTCTCTCTCTCTCTCTCTCTCTCTCTCTTTTTAACAAGGCAGAAATTGCTGAGCTTACAATATCTTCATGGCTAATTGGAATCTGGAATTTGTAAAGCAGAAATGATTGGGTCACCAATATCTCTTCCCGTCTCCTGAATTACTTACAATTATTAACGTTTAAGTGGTTAGTTTTCCTGTATTTTTTTGTACTTTAATAGGAAAGAAACTGTCAGGTTTCTGCTTTTATCTAACACTAGTGTACGCCACCCGTCCAAAATGACAGCTTAATATTTAGATATGCACGCATGCACCTACACCTTTCACCAGGGTATAACTACTTCCTCTCCCCCTTACCCTTGGAACGGATAAAGCTGAGCGTGATCACACACACACATACATACATATATATATATATAATATATATATATATATATATATATATATATATATATATATATATATATATGTATGTATGTAATATATATATATATATATATATATATATATATAGATAGATAGATAGATAGATATATTTAGCCAGACACTTAACCTTTATTATATAGCAGCAATTTTATATGAACTTTGCCTGAGTCAAGCAGAACCAGCTTGTAGTTATTAACCCTGGTTAAAATATTCCTAATCGATCGAAGGACAGAGAGAGAGAGAGAGAGAGAGAGAGAGAGAGAGAGAGAGAGAGAGAGAGAGAGACCCTGCGTCAGGAGTCTCAGAACTCTGGTTATTGGTACAAAAATCTTTCCTTTGAAGAGCACTGCAAAGGAACTGCTTCACTGGCATCACTGTGGAGAGGCAACGTTTAAGGAGACATGACAACGTAAGCACCGAAATATGTATAATTCTTCGTCGATTTTGGATTTCTTATTTTCCATCTTGTCTCCTGGCAATTTTCAAAACTGTTTGCCCACGTGAGTTTAAACGAGGAGTTATTCGAGTAAGGTTGTCGTAGGTTTTATCGAGTGCAATGACGTTGGAATCTAGACCATGACCAGTAAAACCCCTTCTCAAGGTAGTCAAGGATAGTCAAATTTTTAACAATAAAATAATAATTTAATGGAAATTGTTAGAGAAACCTGTGTAGACGCATTCACTTTAGACTGCTAATCCTAATAAAGTATAATTTTTTTTATGAATAAGTAATTAGCAATGAAATACTCACTGGTAAATTTTAATTGAAAATTTATTTGAAAATTCAACAATTATTTACAAATTGCAGGATGCTACCCGCTAAGCGACGCTTGAGAAATTGCAAGTTTTAATGCATGGTTATTATTGTGGGCATTACTTGGGGTTTTTGCATTTTCTATTCAGCAGCGAGCTTCAGTTATTTGTAAATCTACTTTACCTCCATTTCCTTTTTTTTAAACGCACCATCCACCCTCTTAACTAATAATTCATGGTGCAACAGCAGATATTTCACTTCAGTTATGCCTCAGAATGAGGCTAAATTCATAGATCCAATATCTTCTTTCGCACTGTTATCCTACATTAACGGTCGGGTGCCTGATACGTGGCATCATGCATGGTAATTTGGGAGCGTTTTTTACGATCACATGCCCTTGCACACATCAACCGCAGTTATTGGCGGTGGGCCTAGCCTGTAGCTAAATATTCCAATTGCAAGGCAGCAATTTCTATAGTTGTTGACAGTGGGCCTAGCCTTTTGCTAAAAAGCTTGACTGCAAGGCAGCAGTTGTCCTTTTAGTCGCTTTCTTTCTTACGGGCTGCCATTAGTGCATGAGCACGTGGCTTGCACTTTTTTGTGTAATTGTTCTGAAAGCAAGCAAGCAACTCAATATCCGCACATGAATTCTCGGTAGCCAAGAATAAACTAAGGTAATCGGTATTCTTGATACGTGAATGGAACGGACCACGAATTTTGTAGTGCTGTATTTAGTCTGATGAGCTGATCCTATGTCAGACTTCTCTTCAAGATTATCCGCCGATATGTATTGTACTTCGTTATTTTCACTATTTAATAATACTTGAATATGTTTTCAACTTCAAGCTTCCTGTATTTAGAAAACATTGTTATTTTTTTTTTTTCAAAATGTATTCCTTATCTACGAAATCTACCTTATCCAGAGGGATGATGATGATGATATAGTGACTCATGCTTTAGACCTTTGGTTTTCTTGTTGAAATGTAGTTCTTTCAAGATGCTAGCAGCCTCCGAGACCTTAATATTAATATTTTCATGCAAAAATAGTGTACCTACCGTTCATAATTACTATAAGAAAGGCTATATACGGCAATTTTAAGTATTCATTTCACCGACAACCAATGAACATCATTTTCCCAGAGTAAAGCGTTTTTTAAGTTCACGGATAGTTACAGGTGGTTTCAAATATTTGAGCCAAAATTTGTTTCTGCTGTATATACTTGAGGTTTCAAATTCAAATATGCCGCCCCAAAGACATTCAAAAAGCTTCCCGCTAGACACCCGAAAGACACGATATTAAGGCTTTCAAGAAGAAACTGAAGAATTTCCTGCTTTCTAAGTGCTTCGATAATGTGTATTTGTCAATAAACACCCGTTGGGCTGTGTGTAAGTCCTGTAGTGTATAGAGTTCCCCCTGTGTGATAGGAACAGAAAATCCACCCTTAATATAAGTAATGTGTGCCGGTGGAATTTTCAATATAACCGTAGTCCCAAAAAACCAGTACCTCCGTTAAGCACATCTATACCGGGACTATTGGTGGGTGTATGTGGGTGATGATAACTGTATAAGACCGTCTTTTTCCTAGACTATATTTGTTACGCACTGGAAAATATTTAATTGTTATAGGGAGATTACACGAATTGGTGACTTCATCCTAACAGCGATAATTATGATTCAGTTCATTTTTGTAATGTATCTATTGTGACTTGCTTATAAAATATATATTGCCATTTTTAATATTAAAAAGAACATTGAATAATCACAACAAAATTCCTCAGGCAATTTGAGCTATAGTTAAATGTTTCGATTCCTATTTATCACTACGGAAGAAAATCCTTGGTAAATATTAATCTTTTGAAAAGTCTAGTGCATCTATTCTCAGAGTGAATAAAAACCGCTTTCTTGGGAACAGAAACAATCTACGTATCCCACAATCTGTTATGTGTCACAATTAAAAGGATGAAAATTTACTGAAATAGAGTGAAGGAAATATAGAATGTAAAATACAGAAATAATTGCATAATAAAGAAATAAAGAATAAGGGAATGATATTTTTTTCTTGTTGCGACAACACTAAAAAAGGTAAAATATCCGGTAAAATACAACTTGATACAATTAAAAAGCTTTGTATATTATTTATTGTATCTTTTCATTGCACGAGAGAGAAAACTATTCTTTCCCCGAGATCTTAAAATACAAAACTAAATTCCATATTCTCTCTCTCTCTCTCTCTCTCTCTCTCTCTCTCTCTCTCTCTCTCTCTCTCTCTCTCTCTCTCTCTCTCTCTCTCTCTCTCTCTCTCTCTCTCTCTCCCAAGAAGCTTGAATTTATAATTGGATTCTAAGAGTATTTATTTGGCGGTTTTTTTTTATACAGATTTTAGAGGCTCATAAAACTTCACAAATGAACAAACCCTCGTACAATATGATCCGGTTTTTAGACATTAACTGGTCTGTAGAGTAATTGACTGGTCTGTAGAGTAATTGACTGGTCTGCAAAATAATTATTTAACTGGTCTACAAAATAATTAGTTAACTGGTCTGCAAAATAATGGACATGTCTTTAAAATAATTGACTGGTCAGCAAAATGGTTAGCTGGTCTGTAAAAGGATTAACTGGTCAGCAAAATAGTTAACTGGTCTGTAATATGATTAACTGGCTTATGAAATAAATTACTGGTCTGTAAAATAATGCTGGTCTGCAAAATAATGCAAGATGGTACCTTGGTTTCTATGTTGTTAAAGATGATGAGGATATTGTAGATGTCTTTGCAAAGTTGAGGTGTATCCAATATTATTATAGGCTTCAGAGACTTAATACTCGACCGATCTTTTTCTTTACGAGTTGTGCAGCTGCCACTTTAATTAAATAATTAATCTTGTCTTAATTTGTTGGAGAGGAACTTGCGGTCTGTTAAATTTCTTATTCCTGATCTATATATTGATCTCTGGCACCGTCGTTCAATTAGTTCTTTATTCATGTTTGCATAAGGTTTTGTAAATATGAGGTGTATGCAATATTATTATAGGCTTGAGACTTGATACTCTACCGTGCGTGGAAATTGTTTTATGGTAAGTATGTCATCCGATATTTTCCTTCAAGAGGAGTTGTGCAGCTGCTCCTTTTATTATATAATGAATCTCATCTTAATGTGTTGTACAGGAACTCACGGTCTATTAAATTTCTAATTCCTGATTTAGATATTAATCTACAGGTCCATCTGCTGAGTCATCAGCAGCCATTGCATGGCCCTCCTTGGTCCTAGCTTGGATGGAGAGGGGGCTTGGGTGCCAATCATATGTATATAAGGGCAGTCTCTATGGCATTGTCCTGCTTGATAGGGTAGTTTCGCTGTCTTGCCTCTGCCATTCATGAGTGGCCTTTAAAGCATCGTTCAATTAGTTCGTTGTTCATGTTGCATAAGGTTTTTCACAATTCTGACCATCTTTTACATTCAGATCTTCGCAGTCAATTCTAATAGTCAGGCCTTCTCCATCATGAGGCGTAAAATTACACAGTATTTTAGAAGTTTTATTCCAGGTGTGACTAGGTTGTGGAACGATCTTCATAATCGAGTAGTTGAATCGTTAGAACTTCAAAAGTTCAAACTTGCAGCAAATGTTTTTGTTGAACAGGCTGATATAATTTTATTTTATAGTTTATTTATGAAAGATCTTTTTTAATGTTATTGTTTTGGAAAAATTATTATTTCAATTGTTCATTAATTCTCAAATAGTTTATCCATATCCTTTCCTCACTAGGCTTTTTTAACCTGTTGGAGCCCTTGGGCTTATAGCATCTTGCTTTTCCAACTAGGGTTGTAGCTTAGCTAGGAACAACAACAACAACAACAGTGAATATCTTCGAAAAGTCTGTCCTTCCTTGGTTATTAAACAGTACATTATTGTAAATTCTGTAGATTCTTTTAATGTTGTAAATGCATTTGTTGATAGATTATAACAAATCGTCATCGTTTCATTGTTAGAAATTTTTGGCAAATTTTCGGATTATCTTTATTAATGTTTTTACGACCAGCAAACAACGATCAAATTAGGCGGAGGAAACATCAAAAGGGTTGATAAATTCAAGTACCTTGGTTCAGTGATCGACAATGGGGGGAACATGGAAGAGGAAATTAGCAACCGGATTCAGTGTGGTTGGAACAACTGGAGGAAGGTGTCTGGTATCATATGTGATAGGAAAGTCCCTATAAGATTGAAGGGCATACTGCACAAGGCAGTGGTCAGACCAGCAATGACATATGGATTGGAAGCAGCACCCCTAAAGAAAACAGAGGGTAGAAAGTTGAACGTAACCGAGATGAGGATGCTTAGGTGGATGAGTGGATTAACCAAAAAGGACAGGGTTAGAAATGAACATATTAGGGGTACAGTAAAAGTCACTGAGGCATCAAAGAAAGTGCAAGAGGCAAGGTTAAGATGGTATGGCCACCTGATGAGAAGAGAAGGGCAACACATGGCAAGAGAAGTGATGGACGTGGAGGTGGATGGAACACGAAGGAGAGGAAGACCTAAGACCAGGTGGAGAGATTGCATTAGAGATGATATGAGGGAGAAGGGAGTATGGGAGGAAATGACACAGGACAGAGGGAGATGGAAGAGACTCATTAGAAACGGCGACCCCGAATAGGGATAAAGCTGGGAAGAAGAAGAAGAAGAATGTTTTTACGTAACTTTATTTATTTTAGATTCAATGATATGGGTGAATATCAACACTATTATTTGTTAATCACTAGTAACATTTGTTTGAGGAATTCCTTATATACTGGAATTTTTTTTTTTTTTTTTTGTATGTGGGCATGCGTGTGAATGTATCGAGAGAGAGAGAGAGAGAGAGAGAGAGAGAGAGAGAGAGAGAGAGAGAGAGAGAGAGAGAGAGAGAGAGAAAGAATTTACTCATTCTTATCTCTCGACGTCTTTTGGGACCTTAATCCAATACTTCCTAAGCGTCCTGAAACCTCTGAAGGCGTAGCGTGAGCTTTATCTTAGTTACAACTATTACCAGTCTACCGCCGGGTCATGTCCCTACGAGTATACAGAACACGAAGACCTAATATATTTTCGTTACCAGTTGCTATGAAAAATTGATACATTGTCCGTAGTCATTGCGCAGCGAGTGTTTCGGTCATTATATATCTTGTTTGCTTTGTAACTTGAACAAGCGTTCCCGTCATCACCCAAAGTGTTTTCCCCATTTTATGATAATTATTCGAGCAATGGTAATTTCACGAATTGCAAATGAGTATCGCGTATATCAATATGCATATACACTCAATAACCTGGAGCGGCTGCAAAGCTTTTAAAACATATGCGTCTGAACTCGCAAACATGTATTAATATTCAACAACATGCAAATGCCAAATGGGATCGTGTACTGCAGGCATTACTTAAGGGTCTTTATACTGTCCCATCGGATCGTAGTTAGTCTCACTTTATAACTTCGTTCTCGTCTTCTTCCTTCCTCCCTTTTTGCTATCCACCCTCTTATCTTAACTTAATAGTGCAGTTTAAAGTTTTTTTAAAAGCTGCATATGAATGACAGAGGCAATGGACATTGCCATTACCCTAGCTAGAAGGACAATGCCCTATAGAGTGACCATATATACATATGATCCATGTCCAATCCCCCATTACACTAAAGCTAGGAACAGGGAGGGCCAGGCAATGGCTGCTGATGACTCAGCAGGTAGTTCTATCATATAAGCTTCCCCAAACCCCCATCCTTAGTTTACATTGTAGACACTAGAAACTATCGAACTTGAGTATTACTCGAACCCTAGTCCAGTAGAACGTCAGGCAGGGACATTTCCAAAAGGCCACCCCAACCGATTTGCAATGTTATCCTCCCAGTTGCACATTGATGCTGAACGGCCTCTCCTGTCCCAGCAACAAGCTATTTGCAACCAAAGCAACGCGTTTATTTTGCCCCGATTACCGGACTCATAACTTGAAGGGTTGTTCCAGTGGAAAGTGAAACTGCTGTCACTTGCCACGTTCATACTCTGCTTAAGAGAGATGATTTTGGGAGAGTGGTGCAGTGTGCTGGTTGGGATGATGTATTGTTGATGGACTTGGTTTGTCGGGATATGAAGGGTCTGATGAAATATTTAAAGGAGAAACCTATCTTTGGCTGGATTGTGTGCGGGTAATGTTGAAATGAAGGGATCTTTGTGTATCCTGAATGGTTGTACCGGAATACAAGGCCGTTCTGTATCAAGCAGGCAAGGATAGTACGTTGATGACAGAGGTGTTCCTTCTTGGAGGAAGAGAAGTATGTCGTTCACGTAACATACACAGAAGGGTAGGTCCCCTAAGATGCCATCCTTAAGCCGTTAGAAAAGTGACCCCAGCATTACGAAGGCCAAAACAGGAGTAATTGAAGGTGTACCGAACAGGGTGGTGGTGGGCGTCTTGGGGATGTCTTCTGGGTTCATGAGCACTTGATAACACCCCTGCAGGAGGTGGAACATGGTGAAAACCTTCACCTTTTGCAAGTAGGGGGTTACTTTAGCGATGTTTGGGAGGGGGTAGTGATCCGGTTCTGAATGCTTGTTCAGGTGCCTGTAATCCTCACACGGACGCAGAGAGCCATTATTCTTCAGGACGACGTGTAAAGGTGTCAACCATGGGCTTGAGGCCTTTTGGCAAAAGCACATTTCTCCCAGTTTGGCAATGTTTGTTTAGTGGCTGCTAAACTGTCTGGTGGCAGACGCCTGAATCTGGTGAACACTCGGGACCCTGTCATCTTGATATGGTGATAAGTCTTATGTTTGGCAGGAACCATTGGCATTTGGAAAATTTCCGGGCATAAAACTTACAGGTACGATGTGAAGAGATGGGCATCCTTGGGAGCACTGATAAGGAAAGCGAGATCGAAGGGCCTGTGTTTCGACGAGTAGGATTGTGTTGACTAACCATAAGTGAGCGACGTCTAGCAGGAAGTGGAAATGTGAGAGGAAATCTGCACCAAGGATTGGCAATGTGACGTCAGCAACGAGAAACTTCCAATTATATTTGGCACTTAACAACGATAATGTGAGATTTTTATAACAGTGGGTGGGTATCACAGATCCGTTAGCAGTTACCAGGCAGACCTCAGCAGACTTGGGCAGAAGAAAATGGAGAGCACCTCCATGTCTATGAAAGAAAAGATTAGCGACAGGGAAAGCCACTGCCACAAGCTATGGCATACTTATAGATTTTTTGGCCACTGATAACCATTCGCACATTTCTTTGCAGCAGCCCAGAATCTAAAGTGTTAGTTGCCGAAATGCAGCCGATGGGCATCGGTAAGTGGCTGTAGAGGTAGTTGGATGGGGCGTGAGCGAGTGGTGGGTGGCTTTGTCGCTGCTTCGGCATGTCCTGGGGTAGACTTCTGTGTCCTACCGCATTCACGTCGGCTTCAGTCGATGTTGAATAGTTGTCCTCTTCGTCAGGAGTGGCGGTGTTGACGGAGCTCTATAAGGTGATGAAGTGGCTGTCCATAACGGTGTCCGGTGACTTTGGTCATCAAGTTCTTTATGGGCAAATAATCGACATTGGGTAGGGCAGCGCGTACTGGTTCGGGTAAGCGTCGTACGCAAAGTGCATGAAGTAGGTTCACCTCACGAAGACAGCTGTCAGTGGCAGGTTGCAGGTGAGCGGTCCTGGTCATTTCCCTGAGGGTGAGCAAAGCCCTTTGGTCTTCCAAAATTGGTGAGAGAACTGAAAACCATTTGCTATAAGAGTGGCTGGCGATGTCAAGTACTGCTAAATGAGGTATGTTTTGAGGGAGTTGTACACCCAGCAACAAAACTGGTGTCACCTGGCCAGACCTGACTTGGAGAAATAAATGCCCCTCTTGCCCTGAAAGGTGGCCGACGTTAAACAACTGAGACATCGTTAGGATGGTTTGAATGTGAGGAGGAGGGAAATTACCGATATCACTCAAAGAAAGGCTATAAAGAGAGATAACTTTTTTATTCTTTTAAGAAATGTAATCTAATATTATTTCGAAACTAATTCATCAAAAGATTTTATCATAACTTTTTATGTGAATTTTCCTATCCTATTTCTATATAAAATTTTCTTGAATAATATTTGAACTGACTATTCATATTAATATTCATAACATGGAAATATCCTTCATTTGCATTTTCTTAAGCAATTCCTCTCTCTCTCTCTCTCTCTCTCTCTCTCTCTCTCTCTCTCTCTCTCTCTCTCTCTCTCTCTCTCTCTCTCTCTCTCTCCACATACATACACACTAGCCTATGCATTATATGTAAGGGCTAAAAATATATCGTTTCAAATAGCACCTATTGGGTCACCAATCATTAATAAGTGGCCTTTGTTCAAAATTTCGAAGGTAATGAGGTTTAAAGGTTCAGTTGTTGATTTCAGTTTTTTCCTTTGATTTCAATCATGAGCCACGTAGCTCGGACTGGTTTGGGTCAGCTTTTGTCACGGGCTACTTGGCTCCGGCCCTCTTAGAGAAAATGGTATTATTTATTATATCAATTGTATTAGTTTAAGGTTGGAGATTTAAAATGCATCATCAGTTAGCATAATCTATATTATTTCAGAAGTGATTGGTGAAAATAAAATATGTGAAATGACATGCAAAGAAAGTTCATAGGTGCATTATTATAGCGATGATATGGTATATAGGATGTAGGGTATAACAGATTAATTCTATCAAAACATTGTTTACTCAAATTATCTGGTTCGGCGTCAATAGCCTTAGATGTCAGGATGTCAAAAAACTCCTAATCAATCAACCAATCAATCAAATTATCTGGGCAAGTCACTCACTTCTAAGCGAACCCCCTTCCCTGGTGACGATTGCTCAATGTTCAAAGGTTCGAGTCTAGCTGGCTTCACCCTTCCCAAGGCAAAAGAAAATATTTCCTTAGCATTGAGTATTCGTATTATGATTTTATTTGTCGTTTCATGTCCTGATGTCCAACACCTTAAAAGTGTTCCCCCGGTAAGCTCTTCAAGAAATCCATTACTCTCGATATTTGTTCAATCAGTCTTTCGAATATTTACTTCGTTATTTATAGTTTTTATATAATTTTAAACACATGGAAAGCAATCTGTATGAAATATTGTTTTCTTAGTATTTTGTTTTTCATTTACTAAAAAACTTCCACCAGAAGGATCTCATCATAACTGTGAGACCTTATGATCCTCAAACATGGGGGGTAGAGGGATATAACCAGGTGGGGGTTAAAGATGATGGTGGAGAGGTGGCAATTGGGTGATCTTGATGTATGGCTTGACGAAGTTTGCTTATTAACATTTATGAAGTGATGGTGATGATAGTAATACCCCTATTGATAACATCTAATATCAATGATTCCAATTCGCAATGAAAACGGCCATATATCGTTCTAACATTGTTTTTAGGTGGCCACTGAACATCTTTGGAACATGAGAATCTTCACCCGAAAATATATATATATATATATATATATATATATATATATATATATATATATATATATATATATATATATATATATATATATATAATATATATATAATATATATACAGAGAGAGAGAGCAAGAGAGAGAGAGAGAGAGAGAGAGAGAGAGAGAGAGAGAGAGAGAGAGTGTTACAAGGATTTTGGATATCTCTAAGACTTTTTAGTCCATTCGCAAACTCCATTTGCTCTTTGGTAGAGCGATTTAGTTTAAGCATTTGGAGAGTTCTTATGATCTTATCTAACTTATTCTAGAGAGAGAGTGAGAGAGTAGCTGCTAGGATAATGCAAACAAAGGATATATCATTCCGACGTATATTAATTGGAATAGTCAGTTCCCACAATATTTAAGAATGTTCCATATAAAAATGTAATAAGTAATTCAAATATATTGGTGTGATTATATTTTTCGATAAGTATTCTCGAAAACGATTGCATTTCTTAAAAGAATGAGACATAAGACACCCCTATCTCTTTCATATATATATATATATATATATATATATATATATATATATATATATATATATATATATATGTATATATATATATATATTACTTCCCTAGTTTTAACCCTATTTGTGTCCGATCTATCGGAGTCCAGACATGAATGGCTATAATATATGAAAGGTCTGGGACTCACTGACGGGTGTTGAAGTAGTAGGATCCTGCATGGTGAGGAGGAGGTATGCTGGCTGTTTAGTTCGCCACTCACTTGGCTGAAGCGGGGTCATTTCATTCATAAAAAATACCTGAAGTATATGCTCTATTTAATTGAAGCACCTCTTTGGCCCACATTTTGAGGTTCCTTACCTCTAGCATAAGGGGCTTTTTGACCTCTTATTTTGAGGTGCCTTACTTCTAGCATTTGAGGTTCTTTGACTTCTATTTTGAGGTGCCTTGTCTCTAGCATTAGGGGTTTTTTTACCTCTATTTTAGGGGCTTTAACTTTAGCTTTATGACCTTTAGGGGCTTTATGACCTCTATATCAAGGTGCCTTATCTGTAGCATTAGGGGCTTTTTGACCTCTGATTTTACGGTGCCTTATCTCTAGCTTTAGGAGCTTTTTACCTCTTATTTTAGGTGTCTTAATTTTAGATTCAGGGGCTTTATGACCTCTATTTTGAGGTGCCTTATCTCTAGCATTAGGGTCCTTTTGACCTCTATTTTAAGGTGCCTTATCTCTAGCATTAGAGCCTTTTTACCTCTATTTTTAGGTGCGCTATCTCTAACATTAGGAGCTTTTTCCTCTATTTTTATGCTCCTTATCTCTAGCATTAGGGGCTTTTTGACCTCTGTTTTGAGGTGCCTTATATCTAGCGTTGGGGATTTTATGACCTCTATTTTAAGGTGCCTTATCTCTAGCACTAGGGGATTTTTTTTACCTATATTTTTAGGTGCCTTAACTTTAGCTTTAGGGGCTTTATGACCTTCGATCAAAGGGATTAACCAGTGATGAATTGTGGGTCAGAGGTAGATGGAGAACGCTGGCCAGAAACATCGACACCACAGAAAAGTGGGAAAAGATACAGAGAAAGAAGAAGATGACCTCTATTTTTAGGTGCCTTATCTCTAGCATTAGGGGCTTTTAGACCTCTGATTTGGAGGTGCCTTATCTCTAGCCTCTAGCATTAGGGGCCTTTTTACCTCGATTTTGAGGTTCCTTACCTTTAGCATTATAGGTTCTTTGACCTCTCTTTTTAGGTGCCTTATTTATTGCATTAGGGGCTTTTTTTACCTCGATTTTGAGGTTCCTTACTTTTAGCATTAGAGATTCTTTGACCTCTCTTTTTAGGTGCCTTATTTACTGTATAGCATTAGGGGCTTTTTTACCTCGATTATGAGGTTCCTCACCTTTAGCATTAGAGATTCTTTGACCTCTCTTTTTTGGTGCCTTATTTATAGCATTAGGGGCTTTTTTACCTCGATTTTGAGGTTCCTTACCTTTAGCATTAGAGGTTCTTTGACCTCTCATTTTAGGTGCCTTATTTATAGCATTAGGGGCTTTTTTACCTCGATTATGAGGTTCCTTTCCTTTA
>NC_090734.1:124525864-124528559 GCF_036898095.1 Palaemon carinicauda
GCTTTTGTTCAAATTTTTTAAGGTAATGAGGTTTAAAGGTTTAGTTGTGGATTTCAGTGTTTTCCTTTGATTTCGATCATGAGCCACGTAGCTCGGTGGGGTTGGGGTCAGCTTTTGTCACGGTCTACCTGGCTCCGGCCCTCTTAGAGAAAATAGTATTATTTGATATATCAATTATATTAGTCTAAGGTTGGAGATTTAAATTGTATCATCAGTCACCATAATTGATATGGTTTTAGAAGTTATTGGTAAAAATAAAATATATGAAATGGCAACCTTTTGTTTCCCATGCACCAATTTTTTTCACTTCTAATTCCGATGCACCGCACAACATTTAACCCCCTTTCAATCCTTAAGTATAGCGATTTCGACATATTTTCTTTTTTTCTCTCTCTTTCTCTTGTTTCATGATTATTTTGCGTCTAGACGAAGAAAATTAAGGAAAAATTCATAAGAAAAAAAGAAAAAGGAAAATTGAAAATCTGGTAGATAGAATTATTTGGGTTATAAAGAAGTTTTGATGGTATGATTTTCAATACATTTGGTGTCATATTAGTGGAGAAAATTGTATCCTTAATTTATTTTGAAAATCATGATTTTTGCTAATAAATCAAAAAAAATTTGATCCAATGACTAGAAACTTGTATATGATGAAGGTATTATATATCTCTAATCTCTAAAACATATTTAGCAATGGTGTATTTTGAATAATTAGGAATAAAAATGCAGGACATAGCAGACGGTCCCGTTGAATTCTTTTTTATTTTATTTAGAAATCAGTATTATTAATCTTGTTTTTTTTTAAGCAATCATATTTTTTTCTTTTATTATCTCTGGGGTATAGTGCGCCATTTGTTATTGTGCAATGCGCCACTGTTGGCGCATGCGCCATAGGTTGGCCACCTCTGGTATATAGGATGTAGGGTATAAATATTATACTATTAACACATTGTTTACTCAAATTATCTGATTTGGTGATAATAACCATAGATGTCAGGATGACAAAAACCTCCTAATCGATCGATCAATCAATCAAATTAACTGGGCAAATTAATTGCTCAATGCTCATAGGTCGGAGTCTAGCTGCCTTCACCCTTCCCAAGGCAAAAGGAAATATTTCCTTAGCATTGAGTATTCGTATTATTATGATTTTACTTGATGTTTCATGACCTGATGTCCGACACCTTATAGGTGTTCCCCAGGTAAGCTCTTCAAGAAATCCATTACTCTCGTTATGTGTTCAATCAGTCTTTAGCATATTTACTTCGTTATTTGTAGTTATGAAATTATTGTAAACACCTGGAGAACAAATGTATGAAATATTGTCGTCTTAATATTTTGATTTTTAACTTCCACCAGAAGGATCTTATAAACTACGAGACCTTCAAACCTCGATCATGTGGGGGATGGGGTTGGGATATAATCAGGTGGTGGTTAAAGATCATGGTGGAGAGGTGGTAATTGAGTGACCTTAATGTATGGCTTTGCGAGGTTTGCTTATCAACCAACATTTATGAAGTGATGAAGATGATGTGATGATGATGATGGTAATACCCTTATTGATAACAATTTACATCAATGATTCCATAAAATAAATCAAATTGTTATTCATTTATTATTTTTTACATGCAATATGGCATAAAATGCATCCAATTAAAATGATGGCGATGTTTACAAAACTATCGCTGGTAACTCAACTAAATTTTGACATTTATGCAAATCCTATACTAGATTAGGGTATCCTATAGTGTCTTCTCAGTCTAGAATAATTAAATATTACAATTGCTAATTTGTAGCCATGGTGACTAATAAAAACATCGTTTACAAAACTTGGCGTGTAACATTAGTTTTGGGTAACATATACCTGTATAGTCCAGGCTAAAGATGTGGCTTGGACTGGTTTTAGATATTCATACTAATTGTCCAAAGAATCGGTAACTAACAAATTTTATTGTCGCCGGCCTTTCAAAACCAATCAACATACAAGAAAAGTTTAAGATCAAAATTATTGACTTATTTCTTCCGGTAACAAAGTAACAAAGTTTTCGTGATTAGGGATATCATTTTCAATAACTGTACTGTTAATTGCCGGAATGTGATGAGTCATATATGGCTTACAAATAGCTTTAATCTTTACAAGCTGGACCGAAAACAAAAGCTAAATAGCAGATGGATGGACAGCAATCCTTAATGGCCACAATTCATGACAATGGTATCAATAAAGCTATGATTGACTTCGCTCGATGTTTCTTAAACATAGGTGCCTGTTCCCTTAAGAGGTGTGTGGTCGATTCCTAACCATATGAATATGAATAATTAGAACAAAAATATTACGTTTTATTCGCAGTTTTTTTTTTTTTTTTTTCTGTGAAAACAGTAATACAGCATTTGTCCTAGAAGCAATTTTTCATTTAATACCCATCGGATCCACTTTATATCATAGCATTTACGCGTTTTTTTCTCTTGTATTTCAACACTTCAAGGGTGCAAGAATTTTATGCTGATTTGAAAAGAGAGCATGCATTGAAAAAAGGTTAAGAACCACTGATCGCTATGAGCGTTCATGAAATAAAATAAGACATTGGTTCCTTACTGCTGTTACAATTCAATAAAAGGGAATATGGCGGGGGGGGGGGGGGGGGGGGGGTTTCAGTGAAGTATCATTAATCATCGCATTTCTTTGAGTGCTATTGGT
>NC_090734.1:124559059-124561559 GCF_036898095.1 Palaemon carinicauda
AGTACCGGGTTATGCATCTCTACACCGATATATATATATATATATATATATATATATATATATATATATATATATATATATATATATATACAAATACACACACACACACACACACACACACACATATATATATATATATATATATATATATATATATACGTATGTATATACATATATATATACATATATATATACATATATGTACATGTATATATATATATATATATATATATATATATATATATATATATATGTATATATATATATATATATATATATATATATATATATATATATATACACGCACTCCTAAACTGTTATAAGGGGGATATACTGTAGCATCACTTAGTCTTACAAATCCTACATAATTGAAGTGAGAAATGCGTTTAGGGAGGAGAGCAGAAAATTGTCTGAAAAGTAAAATGTTCTGTGTAACTTTGCGAAGAAGGGAAGAAAATCATTAAATGGATTATATTTTGTTAGACAGGTTGAATAAGTCAAAGCAAAGGTTGTAAAAAGAGAAGAATTAATTTTAGGCTTGATTTTGGAATAAACGATGAAAATGAAGTGTTTTTTAAAGATAATGCAGCTGGATGAAAAATGAACTTGAATAATATAAAGGGTTACAGGAGATAAAAACGAAATATACTGTGCTTACTGAAGTCAAGACTAGAAGGGGTTGTTATTAAGAAATATTGTAGGAAAGTTAAAAAAAAAGAGAGAGAGAGAGAAAAAGAGTGAAACCATTACTATATTGATCGTTCGGTAAGGAGAAAATTCAAGGAACGTAGAGACGGACAGAGTCCAAGGGAACAGGTGAAAAGGATTGTTATTTTACCTTTCCTTTTAAACGTGTACACGACCTGTCAAAAATGACCTAAATATTAAGATAGATATGCACACACGCATACACAAACATTCAACCGTCCTCTCCCCATTTCCTAACTACATTCCGCTGCTTCGGCATTTGTTGGAAATTGTTTTTGCCTAGTGTACCTCTCCAGATAACCCCCTCTCACCTGGGTGTGACTACTCTATGCATTCCACACATCCATAAGTACGAGAGGAGGAGGAGGAGGAGGAGTGGTGGTGGTGTGTTACTGCATGGAGGGAGCATATCCTTCCATTAGCACTTCAGATGAAATATCAGAAGTTCTCTCTCTTAAATGGCATTCACTATCACTAACTCGGTAACTTGATTTACGTTATTTCGACACCTATTTTTTTTACATTGTAACGGTCGTCTTTTACCAGGAACTTTTAAGACAAATGTTTTTGTCTTTTCTTCAAAATGGTATAAAAATGTGATGTCGTATTGTCCGTAAATAAATTCGCTGCTCGCCCTTTGAAGCCTTATCTGGGAAATGTGTTGTTATAAATTTTGCAGTGTGTTCCACAGTTTTAACATTTTACTTATGTCGCTCAAAGTAAGAAGTTATCGCTCTGCCCCTCTTCTTCTTGAGATGAAAACACCTCATCTACCTCTTGTTGCTGCTCCTAAAGCAATTCCAACAGTTCCTTGGTCGTCAACTGTTTGCTATGCTCGTTCAGAAGGTTTCTGGTGTCGTCCCTGTCCACCTCCAACCTGCTTATCCTGCTCAAGGATAATTTCATTGTCAAATGTTACCTCCTGCATGGGTTCAAATCCATCAAAATCAGTATCGCCAATACATTCAGGCCACAGTTTCCTTCATGCAGAGTTGAGGGTTTTCTTGCAGACTTCTTCTCAGGCTTTATCAATATTTTTGAGGCACTTGACTATGTGGAAATGTTTCCAAAGCTGTCAGAGGGCGAGCTTGGTCTTTTTGGTGACCTTGAAACATTGCTGGAACATTGCCTTTGTGTACATTTTTTTATTAATAAATTAGATATTACCTGCTGATCCATGGCTTAGAGAACTGGAACGGTGCTGGGGAGTAGGAACTTGATTTTGATAAACTTGAATACCTCCATCAGTTTGTTTTCAATAGTTGGAGGATGGTCAGGAGCATTTTCCATAAGAAATAGACTTAGAGTTGGAGATTCCTGTCCAAAAGATACTTTTTGATCATAGTACCAAAAACCTTATTCACCTATTCCACAAACAAAATGCTTGTCACCCAAGCCTTATCGTTTGACCTCAACAAAATGTTTAGTTGCTTCTTCTGAATCAGGCATTTCTTAAAGGGTAAACGATTCTTTCAATGACGCACTAGTAGAGGCTTGATTTTCCAATTCCTCGTGGCCTCACCACAGAAAAGAATGTTTAGACGGTCATTTAATGAGCTTGAGTGGAAATTGCCTTCTCCTCTATTGTAATGAAGGTCCTACTGGGCATCTTCCAAAAAATACCAGTCTTGTAGCAGTTGTATTTTTGCTGTGGCATGTAAGACACACAACATGTCACACAACATAATCATTGCCTATTATTCTCTTGAAGTTTTCGAACAGCCATTGCTCACTTTGAATGCTTCGTTTTCTTTGTCTGCTGATGTAGCTGGCTCATTTTTAACAAGGTCAG
>NC_090734.1:124581559-124584059 GCF_036898095.1 Palaemon carinicauda
TTTGAATGAATTACTACCAATTGTGTCACGTGGTGGGCCGGGAAATCGGGTAAAACTCGCTGGTAAGAGACTGATGTCTCGCCAGGTAAATCCTCGGACAGTTAGGTAGCGTCAGGTTCCGATTTCCTTTATGGCCTCTCGTGGCATGGTTGGATTCGACCTGGCCTTTCATTAGAAGGGGCTAGCGTTCGATCCCAAGTATGAGGTAGAAATTTATTTCTATTTGAACACGATGTTGTGTTTATATTTATCCATATTGACTCATTAGGGGTAATTTGAATGAATTACTACCAATTGTGTCACGTGGTGGGCCGGGAAATCGGGTAAAACTCACTGGTAAGAGACTGATGTCTCGCCAGGTAAATTCGGACAGCTAGGTAGCGTCAGGTTCCGATTTTTTTTATGGCCTCTCGTGGCATGGTTGGTTTCGACCTGGCCTTTCATTAAAAGGGGCTAGCGTTCGATCCCAAGTATGAGGTAGAAATTTATTTCTATTTGAACACGATGTTGCGTTGATATTTATCCATATTGACTCATTAGGGGTAATTTGAATGAATTACTACCAATTGTGTCATGTGGTGGGCCGGGAAATCGGGTAAAACTCGCTGGTAAGAGACTGATGTCTCGCCAGGTAAATCCTCGGACAGCTAGGTAGCGTCAGGTTCCGATTTCCTTTATGGCCTCTCGTCGCATGGTTGGTTTCGACCTGGCCTTTCATTAGAAGGGGCTAGCGTTCGATCCCAAGTATGAGGTAGAAATTTATATATATATATATATATATATATATATATATATATATATATATATATATATATATTTATGAATATATTTATGAATATATATATATATATATATATATATATATATATATATATATATATGAATATATATATATACATATATATATATATATATATATATATATATATATATATATATATATATATATATATATATATATATATATATATATAATTCATTTATATATTACATATCTGGTCACACTCACCGCCATTCCCAGACGTATAACTACTGCCTCTCCCCGTTCCTAGTGTAGAGGGAAGAGGGTGTACTCATACCCTAGGGGAACGGGTGGTTCATGTGCTTGTCACTGCATAGCTATCTAAATATATAGCCGTCATTTTAGACGGGTTACGTACACTAGTACCTATAGAGAATTAGAACGAGTAGTGTTCGTTAAAAAAAATTATCCCACAAATTATCCTGCAACGAAATCAATTCTTATAACTGACCATAAGTCTCCTTCAGGTGAATCAAATGACAGGATAATTAAGGCTACGATTTCCTAATTATCTTCGGAAACACGTGTCATTAGGGAACCAAATGATGGAAAGCATAATTTTTCTTTGGTTAATCTTTAGGTAAATGAACTGTTATTCTTAGAATGGTATGATGTTTAACATCGATCGCGAATATGTAAAAAGAAACTTTATAAATGCTCTCTCTCTCTCTCTCTCTCTCTCTCTCTCTCTGCATACAAACCCATATGATCACACAAACAAATACATACACCCACACACCCACCCATACACATACCAACACCCACCCATACACACACCAACACCCACCCATACACACACCCACACCCACACCCACACCCACCTACATACACAAGCACCCACCCACCCATACATACACCCACACCCACCCACATACACACCCACCCACTCATACACAACCACCCACCCATACACACACCCAAGCCGAGTTTGGCTGGTACTGCTATGATGCCACAGCCCACCCTTCCCCGTTATCCACCACAGATGAAGTTTCTTACGCTGAATCCCCCACTGCTGCTACCTCCGTGGTCACTAAGGCGCCGGAGGAAGCATCAAGGCCTATTGGAACTGCGTCTCAATCATTCGCCATTCATTCCTATTTCTAGCACGCTCTCTTGCCTCTCTCACATCTATCATCCAATCACCAAGAGCTTTCTTCACTGCATCCTTACCTTGGCCTTCCTCTTGTACTTCTCCCATCAGCTCTTGCATTCATCTCCTTCTTTAGCAGACAGCCACTTTCCATTCTTTCAACATGACCAAATAACTTCAACACATTCATATTCACTCTAACTGCTAAATAATTTTTACACCCGTTCTCACCCTCACTACTTCGTTCCTAACTCTATCTAATCGAGATACACCAGCCACACTCCTCAGACACTTCATCTCAAACGCATTCAATTTCTGTCTCTCCGTCACTTTCATTCCCCACAACTCTTATACATACATCACAGTTTGTACAATTACTTTCTCATACAGAACTTTCTTTACATCCATGTCTAACCCCCTATTCTTTACCAATCCCTTCACTGCCCCCAACACTGCATCCTTCATTCACTCTCTGACGTATATCTGCTTCCATTCCAGCATTTGCTGCAACAACAAACCCCAAGTTCTTAAACTGATCTACTTCCTCAAGTAACTCTCCATTCAACTTGACAATCAACCTAGCACCACACTCCCTTCTCGTGCATCTC
>NC_090734.1:124589059-124609059 GCF_036898095.1 Palaemon carinicauda
TGTTCTTTCCTTTTATTAACTCAAACTGCTTGCTCATGTATATCTATCAACTCTCTAAACTGTTCGTCTACTATTCTTTCTACTATCTTGAATACATGCTCCAAAAGCTTTATTCTTCTGTAGTTCCCATAATTTAGCACGTCTCCTTTTTGTTTATACAATTCAATCATCCAAATAGCTTCCCCGTCCCTTGACATTTCCTCTACATCCTAGATATTTTCCAATAGTACGTGCACCCACTCTTTGCCTAACTTTCCCAATGTCTTAATCCGTAATCAATTATATTGTTACCTAGGACTTTTTGGCAGCTTTATTCGTTTTTCCTTTCTTTATAGCATTCTTGATTTCACTATGCTATGGGTCCTTCTGCTAGATGAAAAATTTCCAGTTCTTCAATATAATTTTTAGTGCTTAATAATTGTGAAGGAATATTTTCATCTATTGCGTTCACCTTCCCTAATAACGATATTTCCAATTTCCTTTGCAATAATTCCTATCTCTCCTATATCCTCTATATTTCCGTCTTCCTTCTGCACTAATGTAGATTATCTTTTCACCCTCCGATAATCCTACCATCATAAACCACTATATCCATGTTTCTCCCTTTGCAATACCTTCCGTTCTTTGTTTCCCTCTTGATCCGTCTTTATTCCCCACTTGTTTGGTAATTGTTGTCAACTTGTTTTATTCTTGATATACTCTTTTCCTTCGCAGCTGTTTGAACATCTTGATTCGACCATAGTGTTTATTTCTCCTGTTGCTGTTTACCACTTGTCCTCCTACACATCCTTTGCAGCTTCTGGTAACACAATATTTGTCATAACATCCCACATATCTTCATGTGATTCTGACGTTCTGTTCACACGTCTCTTTTTGGCTCTCTCCACTTCTGAACCCTCTCGTCTTCTCCCCCCTTCAACTTACAAGTTTTGATCCTCCTATTCCTGGAGATTTCAACTTAGAATCCACCATCACAAGATTATGTTGAGGTACAACAGATTCATTTGGTATTTACCTTAAAATCCATAAAAAATTATTTTGTCTTCCTTCCCAAATAACATGTATAGTAGTTAGACCCTTGAGAGAAGAAGAATTGTTCGGTAATCTCAGGAAAATTGAACCATGACCAGAGAAAAGGATCCAGTGTAATACTGTCTGGCCAATCAAAGGACCCCATAACTCTCTAGCGGTAGTATCTCAACGGGTGGCTGGTACCCTGGCCAACCTACTACCTATGCATATGTATTTATGTATATATATATATATATATATATATATATATATATATATATATATATATACTATATATATATATATATATATATGAATATACACATACTGTATATACACGTATATATATATATATATATATATATATATATATATATATATATATATATATATATATATATATATATATATATATATTTGTGTGTGTGGACAGCTCGATGTATTGTACATGTTGGATACCCGGCTCTGAGAAGTGCACCCTATCACACTCTTACTATGTGGCGAGTTCCTGTGTGTGGCCTCACCCATCACCTCTGGCATCTCTCATTACCTGTTTTGTCACTCGCCACGCAGTAAGGGTGTGACGCAGTGCTCTTCCTTGGAGCGAGGTGTACCAGGAATTTCCCTGTCCAATTGTACATATGTATATATATATATATATATATATATATATACAGTATATATATATATATATATATATATATATATATATATATATATATATATATATATATACAGTATATATATATATATATATATATATATATATATATATATATATATATATATATATATATATATACAGTATATATATATATACAGTATATATATATATATATATATATATATATATATATATATATACAGTATATATATACAGTATATATATATACAGTATATATATATATATATATATATATATATATATATATATATATATATATATATACAGTTTATATATATATATATATATATATATATATATATATACAGTATATATATATATGCCAATTGTCCTATAACACTTTATAAATCTATATACATATATTTATACAGATAGATAGGGATTAATTGCCTTAGAAACAGTCACTTTAGAATTAAATTTATAATACCGTGACATTCATAGTTAACCTCCATAGTGCTGAGCTTGAGTTTTCCATTTTTTTTTCAATTTATTAAACCGAACGCAATCCTATTATTTCCGAATTAATGGACCAGAAGAGAAAAAGAAAATTAACTATTTGATAGTCTTTGATAATTTTTTTTTTTTTGCTCTCTCTATTTAGGTTTCTGTCCAGCCTGGAAACGACCATTTATCAGTTTGATTTGTTAAGAGGAAAAAATGCCCTTGTGAAATTGTCAATACTCGTGGCTGATAGAGATTTGCAGTCAAATTAGAGATCTTTTTTACTTCGATATTTTCATTCGGAGGTCAACTTCATCATCAGCAGCGTGCTGTGCCATCTAATTACAGACATATAGATGTTAATCTCGATCTGGGCAAGTTAGTTATCTTGTAATACGCCATCGACTTACAGTCGTTTTATTTATGGGATGCTCCTCGCCATGATGTTTGCCACACCCAGATTTTACGACATGCTTGGCCTTGAATAACAGATTTGCGACTCTGGCATTATGCCTACGTCTATGTTGTCTGGGCCATATCAATGCTGCTATTTCGGCATAATCATCTACACCCTTACCCTTCAAAGTATGCCATGGTACTGGGTGTTCAGTGTCGAGTTGGATTCAATCAATGGGAACTATGCTTATTCAAAATTACTCTAAACAAATGTCCCTTCGTGAATAAAATCGAATAAATTCGTTATGTGAAAACCTGGCCTTAGTTCTCAAACAAGAATAAAATCTTTCATCTCGCCTATGTTATGGAGAGTTTGTCTCATCTGACTTTTTTGGAGAGATGAAAATTACCAAATGAAGGTTTCCATAGTTTATATTAATATTCACTATAACATTAATATTGATATTATTAATATTCACTATTCTAGAGTCAGTTAGTCCGGAATTTCTAAGGTTGATATGCATTTAAGGAAAACTATAACTTTTCACGTCTACAGAAAACGTAAATGAAACGAGTTGTTTGTATAATTTTGTTAATGGTTTACAATCTTTGGGGTCCGTGTTCTTAGCCCTGCCATTGATTTCAGAAGCACGTATTTCAATTTAAAAATTTTTTACGTATAAATTAAAGTTATTTATATGTGAAATGGACAAGCTTTATCGCATGTGGAATGCACTGAATGTAGTAATTGCAGTGTTCCTTATTAAGGACTTGAATACTGCATTGCTTTAAACCCGAACTATTTTCATTAAAGGTAAAATGAGCTTCTAAGTGCGACCATTCCTTACCAGTAATAATTAAACATGTTTTGTAGGAAGAAGTAAGCTTTGCCTCCTGGCTAGTACAGTAGTAACGTGTTTGCCTAGCATTTGTTTGGCGGCAGATCGATCCCCGCCAGGGACCATGAGTTTAAGCTGTTTACTGGAGAGGCCACCGTTGTGGTTGGTCAACACAGTTTGGATTGCCCCGCTGACGTTCTGGTGAGTATCTGTTCTGATGAAATTGGAACTGAAACCAGACACTTTTAATCTTTAAATTGGGATTAAACGTAACAAACCTTAAATTCTATTAAAAACCAAATGCTTAAGATTCTCAAGTATATGGTTAACTTTATGAACAACACAAGCAGATAAAGTTAAGGCTTTGATTTCTCGTACGTGTGTTTGAACCAACCACGGACAGTTGAAGTTTCTATTGTTTATTTCCATGATAATGATAATAATAATAATAATTCATCATCATCATCATCATCATCATCATCATCATCATCATCATCATCATCATCATCATCATCATCATCATCATATTATTATTATTATTATTATTATTATTATTATTATTATTATTATTATTATTATTATTATTATTATTATTATTATTATTATTATTATTATTATTATTATTATTAATAATAATAATAATAATAATAATAAACGTATTCAGAAAAAAAGAAAATAGCAGGTGCTTAATAAAATCAATAATTTATTAAGACTAACAGAAATACATTTATTCCTAGCAAAAAAGTGAGCAATAAATTTTTGTATTTGTATGGGAATAAATATATTCGAAAGCATTAATTGATAACATATCCGCACATAATTCATCAAGCTGTGTTTTACAGCCTGGTGAGCTTTAACATGAAATAAAGTATTGTGGTAATTGCCCTAGATCTATTGAAAATATAGTACTGATATTGATGTAATATAAAGCAAGGGGATTGTTTCATTTCATTATTTCCGGCATAAAAAAAAAAAAATCCGTCGTAGAAATAATCGCTTTAAATCGGCTGTAATTTCATCCCATTCGTTGCAGAAATGTTATATGAAGAATTCCGTCCCGTAACCCTATCAATTATTTCATGCAATGGAAAATGTTTAATTCCTGAAAAAGAATATTTGTTATTCTTTACTAATAAATAAATAAATATAGCCCCGAAGGTTTCGTAATGGAAATTTTGGCCATTATTCAAATAGTTAATTGGTCAAATGTTACTCCTGGATCTGATGAAAGAGCTATTTTTCCTATTTGTTGATAATTTTTTCAAACTTGCTGAATATCATCACAATATTTTTCAAACGTGAACAATAATGAGTCGTGGTATGACAATGAAACAATATCTAACACATTTTGTAGATTTGAGAACAAAACCCTCAGAAGAATATTGGTAGTTATATGGCAGGACAGGATTAGGAATGAAACTATGAGAGAGATTACTCGAGTGTCATATTTGGATGAGATCATGGTGAGGGGGAGATGGAGACTGTGTGGACATGCTCTTCACACTTCCCAAGAGAGATTAGTTCAACAGACTCTCAACTGGGTTCACAAGGCCCTAGAAGAGTTGAAAGAACCAGACCTACATGGCTGAGGAATGTGAAGCGTGAAGTAGGAGATGACGAATGGAGAAGTATTGATTTAAAAGCTCAAGTTAGAGACGACTGGCGAACTCTAACTGGGGCGCCTTTGCGTCAGTAGGCGTAGGAGATGATGATGATGATAAACAATAACAACAGAAAGTGGATTGATTTCACCGATAACTAGATTTGTTTTTATTAAAGGACTGCTTTTCTGGTCCCATACGGCAAGGGAAACCCTACTTGGTAGTTGTAACTCCCAATTAATTAACAAGTGACACCTTAACTTCTCGATTCCCTAACACTTTTAGCACTGTCTTGAAATAGTTATCTTACTTGAGGGTACACTCGGGAACAGTATTCCATCTTATTTCTCTTCCTCTTAGTTTTTTTTTAACTAAGTTTTTATAGTTTATATATCAACAATTTATTTTGATGTTTTATTTTATTTGTTTGTTACTTATATTGTTTTTTATCTATTTCCTTATTTCCTTTCCTCACTGGGCTATTTTCCCTGTTGGATCCCTTGGGCTTATAGCATCCTGCTTTTCCAACTAAGGTTGTAGCTTAAATAATAATAATAATAATAATAATAATAATAATCGTACAAAGTACAGAAATAAAAAGCTACACGAGAACCATCTATCTTGAGAACATTGTATAACACCAGGAAATTAATATAACAAATTAGCCCAACTGACCCTATATTAACACCCTCATTAACAATCTAAGGATAATAATGACCCACAGTCATATGGGGTTTCTTATTAACACTTCACCAGAACTAGTGTAAAACTATCATTATTATTATTATTATTATTATTATTATTATTATTATTATTATTATTATTAGTTTCTAAGCTATAACCCTAGTTGGATAATCAGGATGCTATAAGCCCATGGGCCCCAACAGAGAAAGTAGCCCAGTGAGGAAAGGAAATGAGGAAAAATAAAATATTTTAAGAACAGTAACATTACAATAAATATTTCTTATATAAATTATAGAAACTTTAACAAAACAAGAGGAAGAGAAACTAGATAGAATAGTGTGCCCGGGTGTACCCTCAAGCAAGAGAACTCTAACCCAAGACAGTGGAAGTTAACTGTGTAGTTTAGAATTAACACATTCATTGTTGTACAATGGACGATTATACTTTTTTTTCAATAAGATCTTTTGATAATTTCAGAAGCATATGGGTCATTAACTTCATCAATGACCGCTAGGATTCTGTCCCTCATTGGATCATCTTCTAGATAAACATTGTGCAATTTCAACGTGTTCCATGACTCTTCTTTTTGGACCTTCTCCTTTCATGCACTAGATACAAAGATCCTTGTGATTCACTACCCCTGTTTTACTTCTGGAGAACTTTCAGTAGGTGGCACTTCATTTTCACTCAAGTCTGGATTCGGAAGAGTCTCTAATTAGCTACCTCCTTAGTTGCCAAGTGTATCTTTTTTTCCGGTCCTGAGCTTCTTTAAGCTATTGCCGACTTGAAAGTTCCGCTTTCCAAAGTTTATGAAAGATGATCTCTTGTGGTCCATCATCTTAGTTAATTTTGTCCTACAAATCAACATGCCTGTCTAGGCTTTTCCCCTTTAAACTAATGTCTTTAAAAGGAAACTTTTTTAATAAAGTTATTATAGTTTATATAGGAAATATTCATTTCATTGTTGTTACTGCTCTTAATATATTTTATTTTTCTTTGTTTCCTTTCCTCGCTGGTCTATTTTGCCTGTTGGAGCCCCTGGACTTATAGCATCCTGCTTTTCCAACCAGGGTTGTAGCTTAGCAAGTAATAATAATAAGAATAGACTTATTTTCATCACATTTCTTTTTCCTATTATTCGTAATTTATCTCTCATTCGCTTTTGCCTTTTCATATCTAGGAATGACTTTAGCAGTAGGTCAGACATCTTTATCTAGTTCTTAGAAGGAAAAGAAAATAGAAACAGTAACTTCAAGGGTCAAATATGTTCAAGGACAATAGAAACAATACAGGAAATTTTTTATCATAGCTGAATCAAATTTTGAGGGTCTGACTAATATTCCGGGACAAACTTTCAGTATTTTTATATCCTCAGCCATGAATCTATAGCTTAATGGTCTGTGTATTTATGCAAGCCAAATTTGAAATTTTAGATATCAAATACTATATCTTGTTTTCAATGTCTGTACAAAGGTAAGCGCTCTAAGGACCATTGGTGTATTAATTATGTTCATATTGCATTTTTTACTCTGTTATCAGTTACTTATTCTAAGTGCAAATATACTCAAGTGGAAGTACATACCACTGCTGATTATCAACATAATAATAATAATAATAATAATAATAATAATAATAATAATAATAATATAGGAGATGTTTATTTTAATGTTATTCTTCTTATAATATTTTATTTTCCTTCTTTCCTTTCCTCATAGGGCTATTTTCCCTGTTGGAGCCCCTGGGCTTATAGCATCCTGCTTTCCAACCAGGCTGTAGCTTAGCAGGTAATAATAATAATAATAATAATAATAATAATAATAATAATAATAATAATAATAATAATAATAATAATAATATAGGAGATATTTTTTTTTAATGTTGTTATTCTTCTTAGAATATTCTATTTTCCTTCTTTCCTTTCCTCATAGGGCTATTTTCCCGGTTAGAGCCCCTGGGCTTATAGCATCCTGCTTTCCAACCAGGGCTGTAGCTCAGCAGGTAATAATAATAATAATAATAATAATAATAATAATAATAATAATAATAATAATAATAATAATAATAATAATAGAGATATTTATTTTAATGTTGTTATTCTTCTTAGAATATTCTATTTTCCTTCTTTCCTTTCCTCATAGGGCTATTTTCCCAGTTAGAGCCCCTGTGCTTATAGCATCCTGCTTTCCAACCAGGGCTGTAGCTTAGCAGGTAATAATAATAATAATAATAATAATAATAATAATAATAATAATAATAATATGCTGATAAAGGAATGGACTAAAAGAACTTGACGGCCATCTTGGATTTGCCCAAGGTTTTGGGAGGGTCAACCACCACTAATTTTGCAGTGTATTAGCACAGGATATGAAGGATATCATTAAAAGTTTCTCCCCAAATATTGGTCACGGATCCTTAATATTTTTACTCGACTATCTCAACCAGGCTTCGAATCCATTCAAGGAAGACACAGTGAGACTACCATTAAAGGTAAAGATAAAGGTGCCTGATTCCATTTTCATCGGGATAGATACTGACCAGAACGTCAGCCGGGCAAGCTCAACCAACTTTCTGTATGTCTGTGTATATATATTTAGTTATATATATACATGTATATATATATGTATGTATGTATGTATATATATACATAGAGAGAGAGAGAGAGAGAGAGAGAGAGAGAGAGAGAGAGAGAGAGAGAGAGAGAGAGAGAGTTATGTATATATATGCATATATATGTGTATATATATACATAAGTGTGTGTGGATATATATATATATATATATATATATATATAAATATATATATATATATATATATATATATATATATATATATATATATATATATATATATATATATATATATATATTTCAGACACTTGGTTTTTATCATATAAGGGAGATTATTATTATTATTATTATTATTATTATTATTATTATTATCATTGTTATTGTTATTGCTATTATCATTATCATTATCATTATTATTAATCACGATATATAGTTTCCTGTCATCTCTCATATCGCTCCAAACTGAAACTGCAATCAATTCGCCTCGAGATTTCATTGACTTCCCTTTATGCAACAAACTTCGTTCGAGAAGTTTCGATGAAAAGCTAATGAAATGTCCTTGTCCTAAAAGGGGCAGCTTTTCCTGGAATTCCTCCAAACATCACTTCTATAAGTCTTTTACAGCCATATACATCTATCATGATCTTATGAGAATATCGTTAAAAAAAAATTCCTTATTAATAGCAGATCATTTGCAAAGTCTAGTTTATTGATCCCTCTGAAAATTTGTATTTGATATTGCAAGTAGGGAAATTTATATCCAATGGTGAAAACACTAGTTACAAATAGTGAAAAAAAACTACTTTCGACGCTTTTGGATTCTGTTATTAGAAATAATTGTTTAAAATAATTTATATTTGATATTGCAAGTAAGGAATTTTATATCCAATGGTGAAAACACTAGTTACAAATAGCCAAAAAAAAAACTATTTTCGACACTTTTGGATTCTGTTATTAGAAATAATAGTTTTAAAAAATTTGTATTTGATATTGCAATTAGGGAAATTTATATCCAATGGTGAAAACACAAGTTACAAATAGTGAAAAAAAAAATATTTTCGACACTTTTGGATTCTTTGTTGTTAAAAATGCTAGTCTCAAAAAATTTGTATTTGATATTGCGATTCGGGAAATTTATATCCAATGGTGAGAACACAAGTTATAAATAGTGTAAAAAACTATATTTTCGACACTTCTGGATTCTTTGTTATTGAAAATTTTGTAGATTTGATAATTTGTATTTGATTTTGCAAGTAGGGAAATTTATATCCAATGGTGAAAACACAAGTTTATAGATAGTGGAAAAAACTATATTTTCGACACTTTTGGATTCTTTGTTTTTAAGAATAATACTTTCAAATTATGTTTATTTGGTATTGCAAAGAATATCATTCATCAAGCGGGAAAATTTATATCCAAAGGTAAAAACACAAGTTAAACTTGTGTTTGTGAAAAAAAAACTATTTTCCCCACTCTGGATCCTCTTGTGTTGTTAGAAAAAAACAGAAAAAAAACTCAGATCCTGGGGTAATTCAAACTGCTGGGATATCATTATTATCATTTTCATTATTATTATCATTTTTATTATTAGGATTCGGATCATTATGCAAATACCAACAGATGCAATGGTAATATTAGAGCTATTAGAGACAACGAGCCCACAGATTTGGAAAATTACGTACAGCCCTGAATCCCTTAATAAATTAATTCACTCTTATTCTTCCTGCTTAATCATAAACGAGTAATGCGTTTCCACGTGAGTAAATAAAGCTAACAATAATTAATTATTCAAAGGATTCAAAGATGATAAATTAAGTCATTGATAAGTGATTGGTTTTCTGGAAGCGTTTTAAACATTTATAGATGGTGTCTGAACAAAGATCTGACAGTAATTTCAGCATTTCAGCCTTATGAAAGCGTTAATGATAGAGCTATGACTGGCCAAGAGTAGGTTGTGAGTCAAATGTGAGATGAATGCAACTGAGTAACTTTATTACAGACACATCGAGTATATATACACACAGTTCTGTTAACAGTTAACAGTGAAGTAGGCAGAAAGGTTAATACAAGTTGCTGTCAGTGCGAGGGGAGAGCGAAGATACAAGGATAATAGGGGTGAATGTAGTTCTTTGGGACAGGGTAAGATAAGAGTACGGCAGTCTATGGATACGGCTCCTAGGTTAGGTTAGGTTAGGTGGAGAACCTTATTTTAGGTTGGTTAGGTTAGGTTATGTTAGGCAAGGTTAGGTAGGAAACATTCGGTTAGGTGATGTTCTTGTGTCTGTAAAATGTGGTTTTTCACTCTGTCCCAACAAACTACAAAGGCTCCGGATAATATATACAAAATAGAGAAATGTCGTTACTATGTACGATCGTGTGACACACGGGTGGTACTGAGCCTACCACTGGATGGAGGACGACTAAACTAAAATTTGAAGTGGAATGCAGGTAAAATGTTGTTGTCATGGAAAGAGAGAAAAAACATAAAGAGATTATTAGGTCATAAGGCTCACCTTTTAAGTTTTTTTTTTTTTAATCCTTAATGAAAGTTGAAAACTGTAGCGTAGCAGAATAAAAAAAAGTGGTAGCTGGAAATCAAAGGACTTCCATCACAATGTACAGTGCGCCATAATAGGCACACTGTTGATGATATATTCTTTAAGAATTTAAGTCGTTTAACTTGGAAGGATTTTAGCCTCTGTGAAAAAATAATAATTCTCTCTCTCTCTCTCTCTCCCCCCCCCCCCTCTCTCTCTCTCTCTCTCTCTCTCTCTCTCTCTCTCTCTCTCTCTCTCTCTCTCTCTCTCTCCTTGTGAGAAAACGAATTATATGGCCCCTCTCCTTATAAATCGAATACATCGGTGTTGACCTTAATAGGGAATGAGGTAATAGGTTCTAGAGAGAGAGAGAGAGAGAGAGAGAGAGAGAGAGAGAGAGAGAGAGATCAGTTATCGGTAATGTTACTCCATTATGTAAATGTGTTTGTGGTAATTTAGCACTAGCCCGGCAGATTACTGTATGCTGAAGTTAATAATCTGTTCCCTAGTATGCATTTTGGCTTTCGCAAGGGCCTTGGAGCATGTGATGCCCTTCTTACAATTTTCAGTGTCGTACATAAATCCCTTGATTGTGGTCAGAAAATTCGTATGATTGTCCTTGTTTTTAGTGCTGGTTTTGACCGTGTTAATCATGACACCGTTGCTTTTAAACTCGAACAATTGGGAGTAACTGGGTCTTTTTTGTATCATAGTTAAGTAATAGATTACAAAGAGTTGTTGTTGGGCTCCAGAGCGAGTATAGGAATATGATATTTAATGTTCCTCCGTGTAGTGTTCTTGTCCCATTACTTTTCATACTTTTTACACCTAATATGTTTGCCCTAGAAAACAAGGTCGTTGCATATGCAGATGATGCTACTCTCTTTGCCTCAATCTCATCGCCTGATTGCAGATCTTGGGTTGCTGAATCTCTTAATAGAGACATAGATAAAATCAATTCATGGGACATGAAGTATGACCCTAACAGGACACAAAATATGGTTGTAAGTAGGTAGGACAGTGACTCCTCAATGTCCAGATCTCTGCATTGATAATATTTCTTTAGCTTTATACAATTTCAAACGAGAGAGGACCTCAATTGAAGTAAAACCCTAACCGCTCGCTCTCTCTCTCTCTCTCTCTCTCTCTCTCTCTCTCTCTCTCTCTCTCTCTCTCTCTCTCTCAGCGCTATGAATATTGTCAAATTCTAATATAGATCGATACCCATTTATGGAATATTTGATTGTCATGCTATCTATATTTGAAAGTACTAGAGTCAGCGAGCCCATTCATTACTGTCTGCTGCGATTGACTGATTGCAATGATTGCTATTTAATCTCATTATAACGCGAGAACTTTTTAAATTTGAATGTGGTGCGATGATAAAAGTAAGGTGAATATAGATTTACTTATATAGCTTTATATATCAGTTTAGTGAGGTCGGTGTTACTCTATGGACATCAGTCATAGCATGACAAGGGAACAATCTCCAATAGATTTTGTGGATTTGAGAACAAAGCCATCAGAAGAGAGTTGAATGGTAGGACAGGATTAGAAATTAAACTATAAGAGAGATTACTTGAGAGCCTTATGTCGATGAGATCAGGATGAGGGGTAGATGGAGATGGTTTGGTCATGCATTCCGCATCCCTAAGAGAGATTAGTTCACCAAACGTTCAGCTGGGCTCCACAAGGCACTAGAAGAGTTAGAAGACCCAGACCTACATAGATGAGAACTGAAGCGCGAAGTAGGAGATGATGAATGGAGAAGTATTGGATTAAAAGCTCAAGATAGAGACAACTGGCGAAATCTAACCAAGGCCCTTTGCTTCAATATTCGTAGGAGGAGATGATGATGAAATATAGCTTTATGATTATTATTTATTATTATCATTGCTAATATTATTATTATCATTAGTTCAAGATTAGTAGTGAAGTTTTAGAGAAGAAAAAATAAGGTTTCTTTGCAGTGAAATGCCAATTAAAAATATTATCAGAGAATGAAATTAAGGAAAATAGTTATAAAACTCGCCCTCCATAAAGCATGGTTGATGTTAGATAATGTGTAAAACAGCTATTACCATTAGACATTACTTCAGGTTTGATAAGTCTTAGTATTTAATAGCCGGAAATATTTTTCATTAAAAGAAGAGGTCTACAAATTATTTACTTTACATACTACCATCTGTTTGAACAAGATGAAGTTCTCCCAACTCTTGATACTTTTATTTTCAAACAATATATCAACAGTCAATCATCATTACTTAATCTAGTACTAGATTAAATGACTTAATCTTATTGATTATTCTTCTATCAACGACCAATAATTATGAATTTTTTTCAAATACAAACCTATCGAAATAGCTCTTTCTTGTGTGAGAAAATGTCAACGTTTAACGCTTTGAATGTCAATCATGTATGGCAGAGGCAAGAGACAAGACAATGTCACATAGACAAACCATATGTACATATGATCAGCGCCTAAGGCCCCTCTTCGTCAAGGTAGGACCAGGGAGGGCCAGATAATGGCTACTGATGACTCGAACCCCTAGCTCAAATGAATATTGACATTAAAGATACTACTAGAAACTACCGAGCTTGAGCGGGTTTCGAACTCTTGTCCAGGAGATTGCGAGATACGGGCGTTCCTATTAGTTTACCGACACAGTAGAAAAAAAAAAGACATAAAACTTGGTAGAGATAGTAGGCCCAAATTTTTGGGCACGATGAGTATAGTCTCGAAGATAAAATCAATGTATCGTTCTGCAAGGCATAGTTTTCTATCGTCCGTCTATTTCGTGCTAGACAAGGCGTGCATTACACTTAGATATTAACTCTACCAATACACGTCTATGATTATTACCATTGCGTTATACTCTGTATTTATACTATATACTTTTGGAATTTAATAAATGATGAGCTATCCCGTCTTTACAAATATGAGTCCCACGTAGCAATGAAAGCACTAAGAAACTATGTTCCTCTTTTAATCAAAACATCTCCTTCTTCTTTGTCTACATCTTTTCCCACTTCTCTATGTGGGGTCGATGTTTCTGGTCAGCTTTCTCCATCTACCTCTGTCCCACACTTCATCACCGGTTAATCCCTTTGATCGAAGGTCATCCTTGAAGTTATACTCAATGACCATAGTTGTATTGGCTAATTTTTCATGGCCGGATGCCTCTCCTGCCACCAATCCTCCCCATTTACCCTGGCTTTGGACCGGCACCAAGTTAAGGCTGGCTTGCCCCCCCCCCCCCCCCCCCCTCAGTGACTGGGTTCTTTTAATCAATACATATCAAATGTTATTAAGGATGAGATCGAACATTAATCAAAATGAGATCCTCTCTTGTTTTGTGGAATAACCTACTCTTTTGAAGTACCACATACCTACACTAAAACATGCCGTAGATTTATTATTAAAAAGGCCTGATCGGAAAATAAATATAGGAAGATACAAACTACTATAAACAGGTAAATTTTGGAGAAACAGCCGATAACTGGAAGGGCACTCAGTAGAGCGCATATCTCCGCTGCGGGAGCTTATTTCTTGACATTTTGCTTGACCTTGATCTTCAAACTTATCATGTATTAATTGGCGTGGATTTTCATACACTCAAATATGAACCAAGTTTGAAGTCTTTGTGACGAAGATGTCCAAACTTATGGCTGATTGCGTGAATTGGACATTTTACTTGACTGTGACCTTGACCTTCCAAATTTTAATAATTTCCAGCTTTTTGCATAGCTGTTAATCCCTGAAAGTTTCATCACCATTAAAATTGTGGCCAGGAAGTTGTTCACACACGAACAAACACACAAACATAACCTCCTTCCAACCTCGTTTGCGAATGGAATTGTTTCCTATTCTGCACGATGCAAGTGTGAGTGATGGAATGAAGATTATAAAGCAAATAAAGTGATAAAGAAGAGAGAAACGTTGTGTTAAAGGATGTGGTTTTATTAAGAAAAGGTGCTTTCATTAGATAAAAGTTATTAGAAAGAAATAAAGAAATAAAAATCTAAAAACCTCAATTTGTCTACTCTTTACAGAAAATTGAGGGTCAGTATCTAAAGTAATGACAACTGTGAAACTCGTAGGGATACACTAACATCAACTAGCAATAATCGCACCTCGGTTAGCCCTCGTTAGTTCCGATACTGCCACTGCGCAAAGGTCCTTACATCAACAAAATTACTAGAAATGTTACCCTGCCTTGCCTCGCCCCTCCCAGCCTAACTCCCATTTGCACGCGGACGTCTATTTATCTTTTTTTTACGTGGTGTAAAATAGTACAATATATCACTGAAACACCAAGGGATTCGAAAACCAGATGGATTATGATATATGTCTACTTTAGGCTCCAGAGCCTTTAAGTATGCACCCAGGAGACTATATAATAAGCTCCCACGAAACATTCGAATTATTGAAGACATTAAGGCTTTCAAGAGGAAACTGAAGACTTTCTCATTTCGTGAGTCTTTTGACAGTAACGATTTAACAGTAAATGAACAATATATAATATGAAATGTTAAACACTCTGAACGAACAAGGTAAAACGACAGTGGAGGTCCTATAGAGAGTGGGGTTCCCCTGCTGTATAGGACCGGAAAAGCAGCCATCAAAGTAAAGTAATTAAGTATCATTGTCTATTCATAGTTGTGTTGTCCTATTGGAAACGTCCCTACCAGGCGATTTGTCGGACTGGGGTTCGAGTCTCGCTTAAGCGCTATAGTTTTTTGTAGTGTGTATAACCTCGCCATCTCTGTGACCTCAGGATGGGGTTGTGTGTTTTGTGGCCTTTAAGTCTACCTGCAGAGTCATCAGCAGCCATTGCCTGGTCCTCCATAATCTTAGCTTGATGAAGGGAGGGATTGGTGGTTAAAACCACCTTCACAAAGACATCCTTATTTACTAATATTTAACAAAATTTCGGAATCGAGGCTAGTCTCAAATGATGTCGCGCCCTATCCAACCTCCACGTATGATGTATTTTACTCCTTCCAGAAACTTCTATAGCCTTCTTGATTTCCTACATCGGAAAATATTTTCTCTCACCGTATTAGATCTAGTAGATTCAATAGAAATCACAATTGATTTGCGTTATTGACATAGATATGACTGAGCAATTAAAGGTTTAAAAGCCGCTCATGAATAGTAGAGGAAAGGGACAGTGACATTGCCCTAGGAAGCAGGACAATGACCTAGAGACAGACTATATATACGGATGATCAGCAGATAGACCTATAGGCTCTTGCAACGTGGGGTTGGTGAGGTTGAAGCGACCAAAGAAACTAACGAGTTTAAGCGGATTCGAACCCCAATCTAGCGGTCACCAGCCAGGAACGTTGCCATAACAATAACCTAATGTTAATTATGATAAATATAAATCTTACTATAGCTACTTATATCACCGTAATGAATTTAAGCTTTTGAGACATAAGTCATAATCCTCATCTTGAAACATTATTTCTAACAATTATCATAAATAGTGAGTAACACGGTTCATAGCGTAGCTACGAAAGAAATGGGAAACCAACACCAAAATTTATGATCTGGAATGTTAAGTAAAATTTGGGAATCAAATCGCCTGAAATTACATATCAAAATCGGGCTATATATCAGTTTAGTGAGATCGGTATTAAGGTATGGACATGAGTCGTGGTATAACAATGAAACTATATCCAACAGATTTTGTAGATTTGAGAACAAAGCCCTCAGAAGATTATTGGAAGTTAGATGGCAGGACAGGATTAGAAGAGAAACTATAGGAGAGATTACTCGAGTGCCATGTGTGGATGAGATCATGGTGAAGGGTAGATGGAGATGGTTTGGACATACTCTTCTCACTCCCCAAGAGAGATTAGTTCACCAAACTTTCAATTGGGCTCCACAAGGCACTAGAAGAGTTGGAAGACCCAGGCCTGCATTGCTGAGGACTATGAAGCTTGAAGCCGGAGATAATGAATGGAGAAGTATTGATTTGAAACCTCAAGATGGAGACGACTGGCGAAATGTAACCGAGGCATTTTGCGTCAATAGGCGTAGGAGGAGATGATGATGATGATGATGATGAATGTTAATAACTTTTTACAGCAGTGTAAAGGGCGACATGGTACGATACTGATTAAGAGAAATCGTTACTTACAATCTATCGCTAATATAAAGGAAAGTATAAGTATAGATACAAATTTCAATATTTCAAAATGTACTAGTCGGAAATCGAGAAATATCGAAGCTCTGTATATGGTGATATAATAGCCACAAATACTTATCCTGGATACAAATGTCAAAGATTAAAATCATCAAAAAGTAGAAATCTTTAATGAGAATTCTTGAAAATTTCTTTTCCTCGTGAATGGATGGCTGAAGGTGTCGATTGTGTTGTAGCTTCAGAGTCTTTTAATTGAGACAACTCAAAATGAATAATGATACTTACTGGACGTCATTTATAAATGTATTTGTGTATATATGCATGCAGTGTGCCGAAGCTTTCATTACTATTATTATTATTATTATTATTATTATTATTATTATTATTATAAGCTAAGCTGGAAAAGCCAGATGTTATAAACCCAAGGGCTCCAACAGAGAAAAGTAGCCCAATGAGAAGAGGAAACATGTGAATAAATTAACAAGAGAAATAATGAACTATCAAAATAACATATTTTAAGAACAGTAGCAACATTAAATTAGATCTTTCATAAATAAACTTTAAAGACTTAAAAAAAAACAAGAGGAAGGAAATTAAGACCGAATAGTATGTCTGAGTGAAGACAGTAGACCACAAACTAAACTAATCTATTCAAGCATGGGATTTATTACCTATAGCTTGCCTGAGGTACACGCGAAAAAAAAAATAATATATTGAAACATTCCATTTTTTATTGAAGATTATCTATAAAATGAAGGTACTCCGTCGTGTATTTTGTAAAATGTAACAATCATACAAATTTATTTTAATAATAATAATAATAATAATAATAATAATAATAATAATAATAATAATTTTCATGAACTCAATAATGATAATAATTTTTAAAAATTCCATAAGAAAAGAAGACGAGAGAGAGAGAGAGAGAGAGAGAGCGAGAGAGAGAGAGAGAGAGAGAGAGAGAGAGAGAATATGCAAAACGTTCAATATGGTGTGTGGGCGTGTGAAGGCTGTATAACGAATAGATAATGGACGAAATCTCACCATAATCACAACTTCATTTCCCTCGTGTTGCTCATTATAACTAAATGTGGTAGTTCAGCCAAGGAAGCATTTCCGCCTAGGTGACGAAATCCGAACTGAAAGTCAAGCTGTTTGTCCTTATTATAATCAAAGTAATCATTTCAGGCCGCTGATAGCTCTCCGGCTGGATAAGTCGTCAGAAGGAAGGTCTTGTTAAATGTCACCTGTTATTCAAGGTATTCGTAAAAAGATGCTTATTGTACATGTACTAAATGTACTAATCTGTAGTTCAGGGTGTTTTGACGTTGTTACTATTTCCAAAATGATTTATTGTTAATTTGTTCTCATCATTTATTTATTTGCTTATTTCCTTTCCTCACTGGTCTATTGTTCCCTGTTTGAGCCCTTGGTCTTATAGCATCTTGCTTTTCCAACTAGGGTTGTAGTGTAGCTAGTAATGATATTAATAACATTAATAATAACGTACACCTTAGTATGTCTCCTTATCATAACTTCAAGTTTAATTGCATTTCATCCGTTTACGATAAAGGTATAAATACAGACCTGAATTTAAAACTTATTCATGCACTAGGTGTTACTTTAAGTCATATTCGTGCGAAGCTTTCTATAATTAGATAATTCTTTCATTAAATTTTATCCAACTTGATTATTCTTTCATTAAATCTGACCATAAAAGAAACCCTTTCTGGTACAACCCAGGAACATAAGTGGTGGGCGACCCTTAAATCTGCACTCTTTGGTGTAGACTTAATAGTTCCTCCTTTACTTAAACCAAATGGCTGTATCACCCACTGTTTTCCTAAGGCGTGTGTGTGTGTGTGCATAATATATGTATTATGGTGTTTGTGTCAGTGAAACTTCTATTGTCATGGAAGTTAAAAATATAAGTGTGTTAACATTTCTACAGTAGAACTAAAAAAATATAAGAAAATAATACAAAAATAATAAATAATGAATAAATAACTATATTTCTAGCTGATAATTACTATTTTCCTTCAGAAATTAACCCACATTAAAGTGAATCCATTTACTTGCGTCCCCCCTCAAATCGTCCATCTCCGTTTTCGTTGAGATGTAAACACAACACCCAGCATTAAAACAACCGTTTTGAGCGGAAGCGGTCGTTAGGTTGTTCACCACTTTGTTTACCTTTGTCTCCTTCGAGATCGTTCGCTGTTTACAGCAGCATTTTCCCTTTCCCATTCCCTACTTTTAGCCATTTGGATTTTAGTCCCGTTACTGATTAGATACGTTGTGATTGATCCGCGCGACCCGTTGTTATCCTGATGTGGTTACTCATCCCGGTTATGTATCCTGCCTTCGTGTATATCTTGATATATCTTCCTTTATCCTTACCAGTGGTTTGTCCAGATTGATATCCTCCTCTTAACTTAGCCAATCCTTGCCTTGTCCGTATCCCTGATATCCTAGCCTGTCTTTACCTTATCCCACCCTAACATAACCTGGCCTCCTCCCTCATCCTGATTTTATACCAACTTATCCTCCCATTTATTCCTACTAACACCTTATGTGTCCTCCCCTCTCCTTATCCTTAAGTATCATAACCCTCCCAATTCTCCTCCCTTCAGTAATCCAACCTGACCAATCCTTACTTTATCCTAGATCGTTATTCGTAAAGCTGTTCGTGCTCTGTTCGTGCTCGGATCATATTTATCACCGATGTGATCTATTTACGATTATTGGAACGTTTAGTATCTGAAGAAGGAATGTCTCTTCGCTCCCGGAAAACTTTTGAAGACACGGTGAGTACAGATTTTCGGTTTTCTTTTATAATTCGCCATTGGGACAAACAATGTGTGTCGTGGCCAGGCGCGGGTGGGTGACGCAAGAGCGCTTGGGGTACGCTATTCGTTAAGGAACAATTGAATGAAGAAAAGCATACAAGTGAAGTAATTGAGTTGACATGCCGGTATACAATTTTACAAATAAAGAGATATAGAGTTCTTACATTCTACTGAAAACCAAAGACTTTAACTTTTGAAGCTTGTGAAGTAAATTCTTACATTTTATTGAAAAACC
>NC_090734.1:124621559-124639059 GCF_036898095.1 Palaemon carinicauda
TTTCATTACTATGTGATTAAAATTTTGGCCCATAAGCTGTTCTTAAACACACACACACGCACACACAAACAGGGGCGAAAACTTAACCTTCTACAAACTTTACTGGCGGAGTTAAAATTTAATATACGAAAGGTCCCGTAGAAAGGTATTGTTTCCCTGCAGGTTAGGATTAGAAAAGGAGTTCTTAAAGTAAAGTAATTAACTAAACTAGAGCGGCCTGAAAATGTTTTGAAATCTGTCTCTTTAACTCTTGTCTCTTCTCTCGTTTTCACCCAACTTTTTCTTCCTAATTGATACTTTAGCACCAGGACAGTTCTATTAAGAATGAGTATTATTCTTGTAATGGTGGTTGCACAGGTATAGGTAAGGCAGTAGTATAACTTTTATATGATCATATCATCTCTTTCATTGTATTGGTAACTTTTGTATGACGCAGAAAAACATTTGAGGGAATTGAAATCTGGCTAGAGTTTTGAACCTGTTTTCTGGTTGTTTATATCATTCTATTTTCCTTTAACTACCTTGGTTTCACTTTAGCATATAGTTATAGATATTGTTAGAATTACTTTCTGATGAAACTGCACAATGTTTACCTTGTGACTGCTAGTCTTGAACCTGTTTTCTTACTGTGTATATTTTTTCCTGTTTTGCTTCGATTTTACAATAGCATAAAAATAGTTATATATTGTTAGAATTACTTTCTGATGCAAATTCACACTTTTTACCATATTCTGGCTAGTCTTGAACCTGTTTTCTGACTTTTTATATTTTTCTATTTTCTTTTGATTAACTACCATGGTTTTACTTTATCATATAGTTATAGATATTGTTAGTTACTTTCTGACGAAACTACACAATGTTTGCCATGTGCCTATTTTTCTGTATTCGGAAGTAGTCTTCTCTCCTGTAATGTTATTGTTGGGATAGTGCCGTTAGTACTCCTCACACGATACAATGTAGCTTTAATATACAGTCTTCAACTTTTCAATTTTTTAACGTCCTTTCATTCATTTTGCTGTCCAACTGCTTTCCACTTTTATTTCATATCGCAACTGAGGAAATCCCCCCCCCCCCCCACCCGTGTATCTTGACTCTGAATGGCCCTCCAAGTCCTAGCACCATAATATCCTACCCAGATTCATAAATCCAATTCAAAGCTTCTTATTTGAAGACCCTTCTTGTCAGAATTGCCAGACGTTTTTTTTTAGTGTGAGGTCTCTCTCTCTCTCTCTCTCTCTCTCTCTCTCTCTCCTCTCTCTCTCTCTCTCTCTCTCTCTCTCTCTCTCTCTCTCTCTTTTTTTTTTACAAGGCAGAAATTGCTGAGCTTACAATATCTTCATGGCTAATTGGAATCTGGAATCTGTAAAGCAGAAATGATTGGGTCATTAATATCTTTTCCCGTCTCCTGAATTATGTACAATTATTAACGTTTAAGTAATTAGGTTTCCTGTATTGTTTTTTTTACTTTAATAGGAAAGAATCTATCAGGTTTCCGCTTTTATCTAACACTAGCGTACGCCACCCGTCCAAGATGACAGCTAAATATTTAGATATGCTCGCATGCAACCCCACCTTTCACCAGGGTATGACTATTCCCTCTCCTCCTTACCCGAGGAATGGATAAAGCTGAGCGATATCGTATATATATATATATATATATATATATATATATATATATATAGATAGATAGATAGATAGATAGATATATATAATAGATATATTTAGCCAGACACTTAACCTTTATTATATAGGGGCGATTTTATATGAACTTTGCCTGAGCCAAGCAGAACCAGCTTGTTATTAACCCTGGTTAAAATATTTCTAATCGATCGAAGGACACACAGAGAGAGAGAGAGAGAGAGAGAGAGAGAGAGAGAGAGAGAGAGAGAGAGAGAGAGAGAGAGAGAGAGACCCTGCGTCAGGAGTCCCAGAACTCTTGTTATTGGTACAAAAATCTATCCTTTGAAGAGCATTGCAAAGGAACTGCTTCACTGGCATCGCTGTGGAGAGGGAACGTTCAAGGAGACATGACAACGTAAGCACCGAAATATGTATAATTCTTCGTCGATTTTGGATTTCTTATTTTCCATCTGGTCTCCTGGCAATTTTCAAAACTTTGCCCATGTGAGTTTAAACGAGGAATTATTCGAGTAAGGTTGTCGTAGGTTTTATCGAGTGCAATGACGCTGGAATCTAGACCATGACCAGTAAAACCCCTTCTCAAGGTAGTCAAGGATAGTCAAATTTTTAACAATAGAATAACAATTTAAAGGAAATCAAGTTAGAGAAACCTGTGTAGATGCATTCACTTTAGACTGCTAACCCTAATAAAGTATAATTTTTTTTTATGAATAACTAATTAGCAATAAATTGCTCATACATAGATTTTAATTGAAATTTTATTTGAAAATTCAGCAATTATTTACAAATCGAAGGATGCTACCCGCTAAGCGATGCTTGAGAAGTTGCAAGTTTTAGTGCATGGTTATTAAAGTGATTAGAGAAGTTATTGATATCCTCTTTTAAGTGTTTTTGGAGATGAGGTTATATTCCCATATGCAAGTTATTCAACCGTGGGTGCTACCTACGGTCTTTGTAGCTTCAGTAGCGAGCTTCAGTTATTTGTTAACCTTCTACTTTACTTTCACTCCAAATTTATTTTTTCCAACCTACCATCCAGCTTCTTCAAATTTACTTCATGGTAAACATCAGTTTTCACTTCAGTTATGCCTCTGAATGAGGCTAAATTCATAGATCCAATATCTTCTTTTCCACCGTTATTCTTACATTAAAGGGTCAGCTGCCTGATACGTAGCATCATGCATGGTAATTTGGGAGCGTTTTTTACGATCGCATGTCCATTTACTCATCAACCACAGTTATTGTCGGTGGTCCTAGCCTGTTGCTAAATAGTCCAATTGCAAGGACAGTTATTGGCAGTGGGCCTAGCCTGTTGCTAAATAGTCCAATTGCAAGGACAGTTATTGGCAGTGGGCCTAGCCTGTTAGTAAATATTCCAATTACAAGGAAAGTTATTGGCGGTGGACCTAGCCTGTTGCTAAATAGTCCAATTGTTATGACAGCTGTAGGGGGTGAGCCTAGCCTGATGCTAAATAGTCCAATTGCAAGGCAGCAGTTTCTATGGTTATTGGCAATGCGCCTAGTTTTTTGCTAAAAGGCAAGACGTTAAGGCAACAGCTGTCCTTTTAGTTGCTCTTTATGACACGCACGACGTACGTTGGCACGGTGGTAGTATTCTTACACCCCCACCACACTCGATATCATTTCCTCACTTACGGGCTGCAATTAGTGCATGAACATATGGCTTGCACATTTTTGTGTGTGTGTGTGTGTGTAATTGTAATTAAAGCAAGCAAGCAACTCGGTATCGTCATATGAATTCATGGTAACCAAGAGTGAACTAAGGTAATCGTTAGTCTTGATACATGAAAGGAACGGACCACGAATGTTGTAGTACTGTATTTAGTTTGATGAGGTGATCCGATGCCAAACTTCTCTTCAAGATTACCTGCCGATATGTTTTATACTTCATTATTTTCAATATTTAATAAACATCGGATATGTTTTCGACTTCAAGCTTCCTGTATTTAGAAAACATATCAGCTATTTTTTTTTTTTCAAAATTTATTCATTATCTACGAAATCTACCTTATCCAGAGGGATGATGATGATGATATAGTGACACATGCTTTAGACCTTCGGTTCTCTTGTTGAAATGTAGTTCTTTCGGGATGCTGGCAGCCTCCGAGCCCTTAATACTAATATTTTCATGCGAAAAAAAAATGTCCCTACCGTTCAAAATTACTATAATATAAGAAAGGCTATATACAGCAATTTTAAGTACTCAGATCACCGACAACAAATGCACATTATTTTCCCAGAATAAAGCGTTTTTTAAGTTCACGGACGAGAATAGTTACAGATGGTTTCAAATTATCGGAACCAAAATGTGTGTCTGTTCTAGCTTCTAGAGGTTTCATATTCAAATATGCGGCCCCAAAGACATACAATAAGCTCCCCACTAGATACCCGAAAGACTGGCGATATTAAGGCTTTCAAGAAGAAACTGAAGAATTTCGTGTTTTCCAAGTATTTCGATAATATGAATTTGCCAGTAAACACCCATTATGCTGTGCGATACGCAAAATACTTAAGAATGTATACGATAAATTGATCTTGTAGGTCCTTTACTGTTTAGAGTTCCCCTCTGTGATAGGAACAGAAAAGCAGCCCTGGCACCAGCCACCCTTTGAGATACTACCGCTACAGACTTATGTGGTCCTTTTGACTGGCCAGACAGTACTGCATTTGATCCTTCTCTCTAGTTACGGTTCACTTTCCCTTTGCCTACACATACACCGAATAGCCTGGCCTATTCTTTACAGATTCTCCTCTGTCCTCATTCACCTGACAACACTGAGATTACCAAACAATTCTTCTTCACCCAAGGGGTTAACTACTGCACTGTAATTGTCCATTGGCTACTTTCCTCTTTTTAAGGATAGAAGAGACTCTTAGCTATGGTAAGCAGCTCTTCTAGGAGAAGGACAATCCAAAATCAAACCATTGTTCTCTAGTGTTGGGTAGTGCCATAACCTCTGTACCATGGTCTTCCACTGTCTTGGGTTAGAGTTCTCGTGCTTGAGGGTACACTCGGGCACACTACTCTATTTCGTTTCTCATCCTTTTGTTTTGTTAAAGTTTTTATAGTTTATATAGGAAATATTTATTCAAATGTTATTGTTCTTAAAATATATTGTTTTTCCTTGTTTCTTTTCCTCACTAGGCTGTTTTCCCTGTTAGGGCCCCTGGGCTTATAGCATCTTGCTTTTCCAACTAGGGTTGTAGCTTAGTAAGTAATAGTGATAATAGTAATAAAATGAGTAATGTGTGTCGCCGGAATTTTTGATATAACAGTTCAGTCCCAAAAATCAATACCTCCGCCAAGCATATCTTTACAGGTGTACCGGTTTCAAATTACCCCCTCCAAATCTTACCCCCCGGTAATTTGAAACCGGATTCAAACTACCGGGGGGTAACTTGATACCGGTTTCAAGCTACCCCCAGGGGTAATTTGAAACCGGTTTTATGCTACCCCCCTGGTTTCAAACTACCCCCCTCGTTTTTGCGCAGGATCTCATCATTTATGAATATTAATAAATTGCTTTTGATCAGGGTCAACACAATCATTAGATTATATGTATATACATGTATTGTTTCACCTATTGGTATCGTTTATTAATATCCAGCCTTTATCCGTCTTATGTTTATATCTTAGCTAATAAATGTCGGATATTCCATTATCAGTCATGGGCGCATATTTTTCCGAGACAGGAAGACGAGGTGAAATTTGATTTTGACAGTTGTTTTTTCCATTATTTGAAATATTTCATAATTATATTGCAAGCAAATATTATATAAGGTATAATCAACATATTGATCATTATATATATATATATATATATATATATATATATATATATATATATATATATACACATATAATACATGTATATGTATTTGTATGTATGTTGTAAATACTATATCATTCATGATATCAGTAAATAATTAACTTTTAATAAAGCAAGATTGTAAGCAATTATAACAGTTTTAATAAAACGTGGTACAGTACAAGCTGTTTGCTTCTACTGTACTTACATTGGTTGTTTGTATACGAAAACACCTGGACTACGGTAAAGTCGTTACACTTTATAGCCCTCTATGGAAGACATTGAACACAACTTGTGTTAATCTCACAACTGTTACTGATTTTAGCCTAAGGGCAGGCAGCTGTGTGTTATCATGGGCTAAATCAAATCCTATTTAAACCATCTTCCAGAGTAGTAAGTGATGGATTCGTGTATGGATTTTTTTTCTCTGTTGTTGATCTCGAAATGGAAAATTATTGAAAAACGGTGTCATAAAATGTTTAAGAATTTTACCTGAAATGTATCATAAAGAAAAAAAAGACCTCGCCACATGGTCACCTGTACATTTCCATGCGGTTTATATAACACTTCTGCCCCTTTGTCATAACTCCATTCTTTCTTATTACTCATTTCATCAAATGACAAAACAGCAATACCTAGTAATCGAGACTTCATACCATCTTTAATGTCCTCTGGTTTAAAATGAATCGAGCTAACAGTAGCTTACACAACGTTAATTCTGTCTGCACGACGACATGCATGTTGGTAATTTATATTTGAGCTTTTATTTTTTACGTGCATAGCATCCAAATACTACGAAGTTACTATGCATTATCAGTGACAGAATGAATGAATAAACAAAGAGATATATGGACACAAGGAGTTCTATTGTTATATTGCATCTATGGGTATAGTCAAACCATTTTAAGAGCAAACTCGGAGCCCAATAGCGGCATTGCCAGTTCTCTTGGGTCATTTTCAAAGCACACCTGGCTTGACCGCTTTAATCTATGGGCGAGCCAAGAATAGGAGAAAAGGGTCAACTAATAAGTCATTCACCCGGATTTGAACGGTCTAAGAATATAATCCTTTAATTTGATACTCTCCCTAAATTGTTTCCTTCGTTCTTTTTGTTTGCAACCACGCGGTGACAAGTTGAAACTCTTAAATATAACAAATAGCAAAATTGTTATAAAACGATTAACATACTAACAGAAATAATCTTAATTTTGATATCAAATGAATTCATTTCTCAATTCTGATTGATTATTAAAAGACAGGATTCTTTACAAAGGATTTAATTAACTATGTTTAATATGATATATTTACGTAGGTGATTGTATTGTTTTAGAATTTATTTATTTAATCGACAAAATTAATTTCTTTACAACAAAGGTTATATTAGCAAACGTGGTTATGGTGACTTCGTCAGATGAAGTTAGTGCTATCACAAAAGATTCAATAAATTAGTTCATTCAGACCATTTTCATGTCTTCCTTTATAATGTTATCAGTATGCTTAATACCCTTGACCCAATTTGCCTTGCAAATCTGAAACAAAGTCGTTTTTTATAAGTTGGCTGCATCTGTGACACGTTTTATTGTTTGGTCAATTCCAAATTTATCAATTTCATTACCATTTTCCCATTTTTTTTTCTTAATATTTAATTTAGTAAATATTTTTTTCCATGTAATGCTAAAACAGGGTTCATTATGATGGTTTTGATTTCAAATATTTTTACGGGTAATATCTATCTTTTTTTACTTAATAATTGTTTTGTATAAAGTTAGATGCGTCATAGTTTGTGTTTAATTTAAAGATAAGGCCAGTTAATTAAAAATAAAAATAAAATAAAATCTCGACAATCACGCGCACACTGAAATAAAATAAAGTTTAACCTCGCCGTGATCACTAAACCTTAAATGAAAGTCTGTAACTTCAAATATTGTGAATTAGGGAATTATATGACACTTTAGGTCTTAAATACGAAAATATCAACAATCACACGAACAGAAATAAAATAAAATTTTACCTCGCCTTTATCACAAAACCTTGAATTACAGTCTATGACTTTTAACGTGTCATATAATTCACTAATACACAATTTTTGGTCTTAAATACCAGATTAAACTACTTTTCCTACTGCTGCGAAGCCAACAATAAATGCATGATACATATTTGCGATGTCACATGAATTATTTATCATTCTGATGAGGGGGTAACTTGAAAACAGAGGGGGTAACTTGAAACCGGTTTCAAACTACCCCCCGGTAATCTGAAACCGGTTTCAAGTTACCGGGGGGTAATTTGAAACGGGGGGTAACTTGAATCCTTTACACCGGGACTATTGGTGGGTGTACGTGGCCCCCGGCTGGGTGATAGCAATTCTATAAGAACTAATTATTCCTACACTATTTGTTGCATACTGGAAAATATATGATTATTATAAGGAGATTACACGAATTGGTGACTTTATCCTAACAACGATAATTATGATTCAGTCCATTTTTTTAATGTATCTTTTGTGACTTGCTTATAAAATTTATATTGCCATTGGTAATATTAAAAAGAACATTGATTAAAAAGAACAAAATAATCACAACAAAATTCCTCAGGCAATTTGAGCTAAAGTTACTTATTTAGAATTCTATATATTATTATGGTAGAAAGTCCTTATTAAATTTTATTCCTTTGAAGAGTCCAGAGCATCTATTCCTAAAATGAATAAAACAACTTTCATAGGGACAAAAATCAACCCTTTTCTGTATGAAGATAGCTATTAGAGACAGTTTGACGTATTCCACAGTCTGTTATGAATTACAATTAAACGGATGCAAATTTATAGAAATAGAGAGAGAGAAATATAGATCGTAAAATCCTGGAATAATGCGATTTTTCTCTTGCTGGGACGACACTAAAGTATAATATTCGGTAAAATACAACTGAATAAAATTAAAAAGCTTGGTATTCTGTTTATTTTATCTTTTCATTGCAAGAGACAAAATTATTCTTTCCCGAGATCTTAAAATACAAAACTAAATTCCATATTCTTTTCTTCAATCTCTCTCTCTCTCTCTCTCTCTCTCTCTCTCTCTCTCTCTCTCTCTCTCTCTCTCTCTCTCATGCTGCTGCCAAGAAGCTTGAATTTATAATTGGATTCTAAGAGTATTTATTTGGCGGTTTTTTATACGGAATTTAGAAGCTCCTAAAACCTCACAAATGTGGAACACCATTAATGAACAAACCCTCGTACAATACGATCCGCTTTTTTGGTCTTTAACTGGTCTGTAGAGTAATTGACTGGTCTGTAGAGTAATTGACTGGTTTGTAGAGTAATTGACTGGTTTGTAGAGTAATTGACTGGTTTGTAGAGTAATTGACTGGTCTGTAGAATAATTGACTGGTCTGTCGAATAATTGACTGGTCTGTCGAATAATTGACTGGTCTGTAGAATAATTGTCTGGTCTGCAAAATAATTAGTTAACTCGTCTGCAAAATAATTGACATGTCCTTAAAATAATTGACTGGTCAGCAAAATGGTTAGCTGGTCTGTAAAATGATTAACTAGTCAGCAGAATAGTTAACTAGTCTGTAAAAGGATTAACTGGTCAGCAAAATAGTTAACTGGTCTGTAAAATGATTAACTGGTCTATGAAATAATTTACTGGTCTGTAAAATAATGCAAGATGGTACCTTGGTTTCTATGATATTAAAGAGGATGATGATATTGAAGATGTCTTTGCAAAGTTGATGTGTATCCAATATTACCTTAGGCTTGAGAGACTTGATACTCGGCCGATCTTTTTCTTTACGAGGAGTTGTGCAGCTGCCACTTTAATTGAATAATGAATCTTGTCTTAATTTCTTGGAGAGGAACTTGCGGTCTATTAAATTTCTTATTCGTGATCTATATATCAATCTCTGGAACAGTCGTTCAATTAGTTCTTTATTCATGCTTGCATAAGGTTTTGTAAAGATGAAGTGTATGCAATATTATTATAGGCTTGAAACTTAATACTCTACCGTGCGTGGAAATTGTTTTATGGCAAGTATGTCATCCGATATTTTCCCTTACGAGGAGTTGTGTAGCTTCTGCTTTTCTTAAATAATGAATCTCTATCTTAATGTGGTGTTCAGGAACTTACGGTCTTTTAAATTTCTTATTCTTGATCTAGATATTAATCTATAGGTCCATCTGCTGAGTCATCAGCAGCCATTGCATGGCCCTCCTTGGTCCTAGTTTGGATGGAGAGGGGGCTTGGGCGCCGATCATATGTATATAAGGGCAGTTTCTAGGGCATTGTCACTGTCCCTTGCCACGGCTATTCATGAGCGGCCTTTAAACCTTTAAACCGTCGTTCAATTAGTTTCGTTATTCATGTTGTATAAGGTTTTTCACAATTCTGACCATCCTTTACATTCAGATCTTCGCAGTCAATTCCCTATCATGAGGCGTAAAATTACACAGTATTCTAGAAGTTCTATTCCAGGTGTGACCAGGGTGTGGAAAGATCTCCATAATCGAGTAGTTGAATCGGTAGAACTTCAAAAGTTCAAACTTGCAGCAAATGTTTTTTTTTTTTTTTTTTTTTTAACAGGCTGACATAAGTCTCTTTTATAGCTTATTGATGAAAGATCTTTTTTAATGTTATTGTTCGGAAAATGTATTATTTCAATTGTTCATTACTTCTCAAATAGTTTATTCATTTCCTTTCGTCACTAGCCTGTTTTTCCCTGTTGGAGCCCTTTGGTTTATAGCTTCTTGCTTTTCCAACCAGGGTTTTAGCTTGGCTAATAATAATAATAATAATAATAATAATAATAATAATAATAATAATAATAATAATGATAATAATAAATTTCTTCGAAAACTCTGGCCAGCTTTATTTATTGGACAGGATGTTCTTTTAAATTCTTTAGATTCTTTTAATGTTGTAAAGGTTTTTGTTGATAGATTGTAACATCGTCATCGTCTCAATGTTAAATATTTTGGCCGAATTTCCGGATTATCTTATATCAATGTTTTTACAAAACTATTTATTTTAGATTCCATTATTTGGCAGAATATTAACAATATTATATATTATTTGTTAATCACCAGCCACATTTGTTTGATGAATTCCTTATATAAAGGAAGTATTTTTTTGTTTAGGCATTCGTGTGAAGAGAGAGAGAGAGAGAGAGAGAGAGAGAGAGAGAGAGAGAGAGAGAGAGAGAGAGAGAGAGAGAGAGAGAGAGAGAGAGAGAGAATTTACCGAGTCTCTTATCTCTTGACGGCTTTTGGGACCTTAATCCAATACTACCTAAGCGTCCTGAAACATCTGAAGGCGAAGCGTGAGCTTTATCTTAGTTACGACTATTACCAGTTTACCGCCGGGTCATGTCCCTACCGAGTATGCAGAACACGAAGACCTAATTTATTTTCGTTAGCAGTTGCTATGAAAAATTGATACAATGTCCGTAGTCATTGCGCAGCGAGTGTTTCGGTCATTATATATCTTGTTTGCTTTGTAACTTGAACAAGCGTTCCCGTCATCACCCAAAGCGTTTTCCCCATTTTATGATAATTATTCGAGCAATGGTAATTTCACGAATTGCAAATGAGTATCGCGTATATCAATATGCATATACACTCAATAACCTGGAGCGGCTGCAAAGCTTTTAAAACATATGCGTCTGAACTCGCAAACATGTATTAATATTCAACAACATGCAAATGCCAAATGGGATCGTGTACTGCAGGCATTACTTAAGGGTCTTTATACTGTCCCATCGGATCGTAGTTAGTCTCACTTTATAACTTCGTTCTCGTCTTCTTCCTTCCTCCCTTTTTGCTATCCACCCTCTCATCTTAACTTAATGGTGGAGTTTAAAGTTTTTTTAAAAGCTGCATATGAATGACAGAGGCAAGGGACATTGCCATTACCCTAGCTAGAAGGACAATGCCCTATAGAGTGACCATATATATGACCCATGTCCAATCCCCCATTACACGAAATCTAGGAACAGGGAGGGCCAGGCAATGGCTGCTGATGACTCAGCAGGTAGTTCTATCATATAAGCTCCCCCAAACCCCCCATCCATAGTTCACATTGCAGACACAAGAAACTATCGAACTTGAACATTACTCGAACCCTAGTCCAGCAGAACGTCAGGCAGGGACATTTCCAAAAGGCCACCCCAACCGATTTGCAATGTTATCCTCCCAGTTGCACATTGATGCTGAACGGCCTCTCCTGTCCAAGCGTCAAGCTATTTGCAACCAAAGTCAGCGTTTATTTTGCCCCGATTACCAGACTCATAACTTGAAGGGTTGTTCCAGTGGAAAGTGAAACTGCAGTCACTTACCACGTTCATACTCTGCTCAAGAGAGATGATTTTGGGAGAGTGGTGCAATTTGCTGGTTGGGATGATGTATTGTTGATGGACTTGGTTTGTGGGGATATGAAGGGTCTGATGAAATATTTAAAGGAGAAACCTAGCTTTGGCTGGATTGTGTGCGGGTAGTGTTGAAATAAAGGGACCTTTGCGTATCCTGAATGGTTGTACCGGACTACAAGGCCGTTCTGTATTAAGCAGGCGAGGATGATACGTTGATTACAGAGGTGTTCCTCCTTGGAGGAAGAGAAGTATGTCGTTAACGTATCATACACAGAAGGGTAGGTCCCTTAAGATGCCATCCATGAGCCGTTAGAAAAGTGACCCCAGCATTACGAAGGCCAAAACAGGAGTAATTGAAGGTGTTCCGAACAGGGTGGTGGTGGGCGTCTTGGGGATGTCTTCTGGGTTCATGAGCACTTGATAACACCCCTGCAGGAGGTGGAACATGGTAAAAACCTTCACCTTTTGCAAGTAGGGGGTTACTTTAGCGATGGTTGGGAGGGGGTAGTGATCCGGTTCTGAATGCTTGTTCGGGTGCCTGTAATCCTGACGTGGACGTAGAGAGCCATTATTCTTCAGGACGACGTGTAAAGGTGACGACCATGGGCTTGAGGCCTTTTGGCAAAAGCACATTTCTCCCAGTTTGGCGAATGTTTGTTTAGTGGCTGCTAAACTGTCTGGTGGCAGACGCCTGAATCTGGTGAACACTGGGGACCCTGTCATCTTGATATGGTGATAAGTACTATGTTTGGAGGGAACCGTTGGCATTTGGAAAATTTCTGGGCATAAAACTTACGGGTACGATGTGAAGAGATGGGCATCCTTGGGAGCACTGATAAGGAAAGCGAGGTCGAAGGGCCTGTGTTTCGACGAGTAGGATTGTGTTGACTAACCTTAAGTGAGCGATGTCTAGCAGGAAATGGAAATGTGAGAGGAAATCTGCACCAAGGATTGGCAATATGACGTCAGCAACGAGAAACCTCCGATTATATTTGGCACTTAATAACGATAATGTGAGGTTTTTATAACAGTGGGTGGGTATCACAGATCCGTTAGCAGTTACCAGGCAGACCTCAGCAGACTTAGGCAGAAGAAAATGGAGAGCACCTCCATGTCTATGAAAGAATAGATTAGCGACAGGGGAAGCCACTGCCACAAGCTATGGCATACTTAGATTTTTTGGCCACTGATAACCATTCGCACATGTCTTTGCAGCAGCCCAGAATCTAAAGTGTTAGTTGCTGAAATGCAGCCGATGGGCATCGGTAAGTGGCTGTAGAGGTAGTTGGTTGGGGCGTGAGCGAGTGGTGAGTGGTGGGTGGCTTTGTCGCCGCTTCGGCATGTCATGGGGTAGACTTCTGTGTCCTACTGCATTCATGTCGGCTTCAGTCGATGTTGAATAGTTGTCCTCTTCGTCAGGAGTGGCGGTGTTGACGGAGGTCTTTAAGGTGATGAAGTGGCTGTCCATAACGGTGTCCGGTGACTTTGGGCATCAGGTCCTTTATGGGCAAATAATCGACATTGGGTAGGGCAGCGCATACTGGTTCGGGTAAGCGTCGTACGCAAAGTGCATGAAGTAGGTTCACCTCACGAAGACAGCTGTCTGTGGCAGGTTGCAGGCGAGCGGTCTTGGTCATTTCCCTGAGGGCGAGCAAAGCCCTTTGGTCTTCCAAAATTGGTGAGGGAACTGAAAAACATTTGCTATAAGAGTGGCTGGCGATGTCAAGTACTGCTTCATGAGGTATGTTTTGAGGGAGTTGTACATTATTGGGTTGTCCCCTTGCTTGCTAAGCCAATCGGAGGTATCCGGAAAAGTGTCGTAGAGGATCACCACGAGAACATAGTTTGCTTTGGTGCCAGACTGAGTCATGCCCTTGATATGAATCTGGACTTTGGTACGCTGAAACCAGACGAATGCCTCTGTACTGACAAAAGACGGTAATTTCATGTTAGTGTCATCATCAAACAGTAAGACATGGCAGTGAGGGAGAAGGCTGGAGGGAGCTGGTCATCAGTTGTGCGAGCGACTCCTTAGGTGATAACTGAGAGGAGAGGTGAATGCAACTAACTATTTCAATAGAGAACAAGCTTATATACAAGAATTTCAGTGTATGAAAGTCACAAAAATTGAAACGTAACAATTCACGAAAAAAGAAGCTTAAACAGGTTCCATTAACAGTGAGGTGTAGAGTGAAACAACTATAAAAATTAAGATATTGTTACAATGGACGATTGTGTGTTAAACACTTGCGGTACAGTGATCAAGATGAAATTGTGTTTGGGTAATGAAGTGGCAATTTTTTTTAATGAATATTTCAGAATTTGAGATCACCTTTGATTTTACTTTTAAAGACTAATTGACTTTCCGGTGGACTGACTCTCTCTCTCTCTCTCTCTCTCTCTCTCTCTCTCTCTCTCTCTCTCTCTCTCTCTCTCTCTCTCTCTCTCTCTCTCTCTCTCTCTGACACAAATTGAATGATAGTTTTAAGGAATTTCTTACTTTTTTTATACTTCTTTCAGTACATAACTTTATAAGATCACATCGGCATGACACTGCCATAAGAATTTCTTTGAATAAAGGCTTATATCATCGCCTTAGCTATGATGGCAGTCTTGGGGAAAATTGGATATAAACAAAGTCAAGTCTTGTTATTGTTAGCGAGACTGTGAGGTGGGACCTGGGAAGCTTAGGTGGGGTTCATAAAAGCGAACTACATCAAGTTTAATTTAATTTCGGTGACGTGCCTAGAGAAGAAAACAGTTAGACTTAATAGGTTTTGTGTATCCTTATTCACTTCTTTAGAGTTTGGATACCCTTTTCTAGGCAAGGCAGGAAAATAGCTAGAACTTAAACTATGTAAGGAAACAATTTGTGTCGTTGGGGACACTTTATGAAGAAACTTTTTTGTTTTGTTGCTGACGCAGCGTTAATTCTACTTTTAGTCACCATAACTAACAGCTTTCGAAAGTTTCTGTAGATTTTAAAAGCCTATTCTTTTGTTCCTGTAAACTTGGAGTAATATTCCTCCAAGAAAAAACTAGTTATTTTTTGGTAGAACATTCTAGTTATTGTAAGTCGAGAATAATATTGCACAAGTCGATTATGATTATATAGTTTTTAATCTATTCCGGTCAGCATATGTCAAACTTAGCATACATCCCTGTAAGTGGGATCAAGACCAGTTATGTAAAGCGATATGCAAAATACCAAAGAATGTATATGATCAACTGAATTTGTAGGTCCTTTAGGGGGAAGGGTGCCGATACGTGATAGGACCAGGAAAAAACAGTCCTTAAAGTAGGTTTGTGGTTAGAAAAAGTTTCTGCCTTGTGCTTTGCTGGGCGGGAGATAGTCCCGCTGAAACTCGATTGTTTATTGTAGTGCCTGCAACCTCATTATCCTTGTGAGCTAAGGAGGGGGAATTGGGGTGGTGGGAGTCTACAGGTCTACTTGGTGAGTCATCAGTAACCGTTGCTTGGCCCTCCCTGGTTCTAGCTTTGGTGGAGAGAGGCCTTTGGCGCTCATCATGTGGATATATGGTCAGTCTGTAGGACATTACCTTGCTAGCTAAGGCAATGTCACTGTCCCTTGCCTCTGCCATTCATGACCGGCCTTTAAACATTTTAGACCTTAAAAGAACTGGGATGGGGCTAACAACCTTGTCCCCAAAGACTAATTGAAAACCGGATGGTTTTACCCACCTTATACGAGATACTCTAAACGAGAGAAAAGAAGGTTAAAGGTTAAAATAGGATATGTTTTAAAAAGTCTTTGTATGAAAACGATGTCAGACAATTTACATAATCAGTTCTTGAGAGGATCGTAGTAAAGAATGTGCTCCTTAATTACATTGTTGATTTTAAAATTATTATTATTATTATTATTATTATTGTTATTATTATTATTATTATTATTATTATTATTATTATTATTATTCAGGATCGTAGTAAAAAAGTTCCTCAAATACGTTGTGATTATTATTATTATTATTATTATTATTATTATTATTATTATTATTATTATTATTATTAGGCGTAGGGTATAAAATTGCTTTATCCCTAAGGGTAATAATTCCTTCCCTCCTCCACTCAAAAGCCTAACTGAAAAGTTATACACTGTATTATTTACAGCAAGTGTTAGGGGTTTATGAAATCACCCTAGAAAAACAAACATTTTGATATGCACTTAAATTGTTATCTTTATATTTTTCAACATCTTATGTACAAAAGATCGTATATGATTATAATATAAAAATCCTAACCTGTTTTTTTCCGGTATCATGACATTGTAAAAGCACTTGTTGTTGTGTACCCTGGTCTCTCCTTTTCGCTCGAAGTTTGTTGAGGAGTAACGTTGTTTGCCACTCTTTGTCGAACAGCTCCTGTTGCAAGTTTTTTTTTCTTTAGTTAAAAGCGTAGGAATGTAGGTGTTGCATCATATAAAAGATTAGTTTTTAAACTAAATCTAATTTTGAGATATCGTAGCGTTTTTTTTTTTTTTTTTTTTTTTTTTTTTTCTTTTTTTTTTTTTTTTTTTTTGGTAATTAAAAACACACAAATTTCGATGTTAATATCATAGAAAATTTTCTGAAACCACATCTAATTTTTAGTTATCGTATTATTTTTTTTATAGTCTTCTCCCACTTCCTTATCTCGATCCAGGCTTCTCTGCCATATCTGATTGTTATTATTTCTTTTAGCGGAGTCTCTCTTAGAAATCTTATATAAATAAGAAATACATTCCACTTTTTTTTTTTTTACTTTTTATTTCCTTGAAGCTTTTGGGTATCTATTGATAACTCATTATCGGATGCAAAAATTAATTTCTTAACGTTAACACTAAAATAAGCTATATACAATGTGAGCAAAATAAAAAAAAAAGTTTTGGAACATCATAAGTGTAAATAAAAAGCTCGTGAAAAAAGAAATATTAAGAGCTAGTTACAATATTTACATCGTCCTAATAACTAAAATATACAAAAATATTGTAATACCAATGACACAACAAAGATGAATTCCATGTGGAATAAACTAAAAAAAAAAAAATATTATAAACACTTGGAACAATTTCAGTGGAAAGCTTGAAGTTTAATTATTTAAAGTTTGCTTTAAAGCCTTAATCAGTAAATGTTCTGCCTTTCGAATGTCTCATTGTTAGTTTCCTACAAATACAATAGAAAATTCTAAGAGATTTACCTGTTTATTACAGATGTTTTCTGAGTGCTCCCTTAAGGATAACTGTAGTGGCCTAGCAAGAAATTACAGAACAAAAACTAGAAAAGCATTGAGTGCAGACCTTCGCCACGGCAGCTTATTTCTGGAAACCAGCTTGCCCTTCCAAGATTAAGTTTAGAATTTAGACGTATTTGAAGTCTATTTGGCAACTAAGTGCGAACTTGGGGTTAAGCTTACGGTTAATTCGGTAACCCGTTTGCTCGACCTTGACCTTGACGTTTGACCTTGGCCTTTTAAAATTTAATCACCTCTATGTCTCAACGTAACAATTAATCCCTGAAAGTTTCATTACTCTGAGTAAAATTGCTGCCAGGAAGTTGTTCACAAAAAACAGACAAATGGACAAACAAGGGTGAAAACATAACCACCTCTCAACTTCGTTGACGGAGATAAAGATGCTTCCTAGGCCCCTCCAGTCATCTGCAAGGGAGCAC
>NC_090734.1:124646559-124656559 GCF_036898095.1 Palaemon carinicauda
TTAAAGGTTTAAATGTCACTCATGAATAGCAGAGGCAAGGATAGTGACATTGCCATAGAAAGCAAGACAATGCCCTAAAGACTGACCGTATCAGTGTCCAAACTACCTCTCCACCAAGCTAGGACCAGGGAGGGCCAGGCAATGGCTGCTGTTAACTCAACAGGTAGACCTATAGGCTCTTCCAAATGCCTAGCTCACTAGGGTGGTGAGGTTGAAGTAACCAAAGGAACTAACGGGTTTGAGTGGGACTCGAACCCCAGACTGGCAATCGCCAAGCAAGGACGTTACCAACAGGCCACCACAACTCTAGTACCGAAATTAAGGGCGTAAAGTAATATCCAGATGAAAACTAGGGATCATCAGGGCAACGAGATTTCAGGGAATTTATTGGGAGAGGAGGGCTAGAAGCAGAATGTACAATACGCGCTACCTCACACGTAGGTATCGTGTATTACGTAATGTATTACAAGTTCTTGTGCACCTTGAAATGCGCGTGCTAATGTGGGATTGCAGATTTACAGAACTGATGTATTGCATTATTCTTTCATTTATTACAAGGGTCGGCAAGTATTTAAAAGTTTGCCATTCAAACATCCTTTACTATGTAATGAAGAATAATTGTCTAGCTGATCAGTAAGGGGACACACACACACACACACACATATATATATATATATATATATATATATATATATATATATATATATATGTATATATGTATATATATATAGCAGTCTGAGGGAGGAGGTGTAGTCATACCCTGGTGAGAAAGAGTGCCCGAGAGGTACACTTGGAAACTCCAATCTCTCACAAATGGCCGAACCAACGTTTTGTAATTAGGAGAGAGTGTGGGGGGGGGGTGATGGAAAGGGTTGAATGCGTGCCTGTGCGCATATCCGTCTAGATATTTAGCAATAACTTTGACGGGTGGCGTACACTAGTTATGTATAAAGGTGGAACCAAAATGTTGGCGAAATGGAAAGAGATTGAGTTAGATCTTCCACGAGGCCTAAAAGTCTTTCATGGTAACAATCCTACTGCTGAATCATTCCAACGTCTATTCGTGGTTTTATTTCTTATTGGAGAGCTGGACCAGAAGCATAACTGATGAAATAATTATCCTAGGTTAATAGGGAGCCAAAGTCTGACCTCAAATTACAACGGTCTGGTTCACAACAACTGCTTCAGGCACTCACAGACCTAGGACATTGTCACTCTGTTAACGGAAGGTCCACCATTGATAAAAATCCGTTAACGGAAGGATTATCTCTAGAGGCTCGTGCATAACTCTTATGTGTTGTCTCTGCATTTTCATTGAAGATTATCTTATTTTTACTCATATTCATTTTCAGTCTTACATTTCTGCTTTCTAGGTTATTGGTTCTTAGCGATACAAGGTATCACAAATCTCATACTTTTCTTTTCTTTATCTTTGCAATAAATATTTCTTCTTGCATACTTCCTATCACGCTGAGAACAGCCACCCTTTAACTTGACTTTTCCAGTCATTATCCCATTTGAAAAAAAAAATTTAAAAAGTGTGTGATCTGAACAATGTTTACGCTTGAAACAGCTTGGCCGTTGCCATGGTAACTGACGTCATGACTTTTTCTCCCTATTTGATTTTTGTATAATATCATCTTAGAGAAATAATGTAGTTTTTTTTTTATTATTTTTTATATAAACCCTCCAAAGCTGTACAAGTTTTAAGAGATATTCAGATTTACTAAACGAAAAAAATTTTTTCCCCATATTCGGGACAGTAGAAGTTGACAAGGACGCTTAAACGGAGAAAAGTTGAATAATAATAAACTAAAAAGCAAATTATTTGCGAAATAGGATTTTCTTTAAATTAAAATCTCTCATGATCATTACCATTTCCTTCTTATACTTATTTACAAGCAACTCGGAATTATGAAATGGTCGTAAATTATTATGCTGACGTTTAGGAAACTTGGCGCACTTGAATTTTTTTTTTTTTTCTTTTTTTTTTTGCAAGGATATAAACCTATTTTTTTTAATAACAGAAATACACCTTGTGCTTGTAATATGCCAAAAAGGTAACGTTTGCAAAAGGTATTTGTAACCGTAAAGAGGACAATTTTATGGACTGTCATCTATTAAACAGCTAAATATGAAAATGTATACGTACAGTTGGACACATGAATCCCCGGCAAACCTCGATCTAGGGAAGTGCATCCTGTCTTACTACGCGGCGAGTAACCAAACAGATAGTGTAGGGAGAGATGGCATAAGTGGCGAGTTGGACTAAAAGTACTCACCAAGCAGTAAAGGCGTGCCAGGGTGCACTTCCTCTAAGCAATGTTTCCAGAAATTCCTGAGTCCAACTGGCCATAAAAAAAAAAAAAAAAGAAGAAAATATGCAATCATATATTTTATCTGTTAAAAATTTGCATTGAAAATAGAGTAAAATGTGGCAACATTTATTCCAGTATTTTTACCGTTATAAAAACGGATATATTGACTTAAAGGAGTGATATTACCGTTACCAAACAGGAAAAAAAATAGCAACAAAGTATTGTAAAATTACGTCACCCGTATTTTACTGAAATATTACTGGGAACCGTATATATTAACTGAGAATCTCCGATGAAAATTTCGGTTTTTTTTAAGTGTAAAATGATATTTCAAGTAAATTCCTTTAAATTACATCGTAATGGTTGAATAAATCAAACTCAGGCAAAGCAAATAGCGCCCCCTAAAGCCTACTCAAAATCTTCTAGATTCACCAAATGTCAATTTATAATAGCAGGCGCAGGCAATAAATTCCCCCAAGCTCGTGTGAAAGTCCCGGATATATCGATCCACAGACCCGCTCTTATCTCTTATCTGCCTGCCCTTCGTTAGCGGAGAATGACGAAGCCACGTGACGTAAACACGCCTGATGTCACGTTACTCATGCGCCTTTGAAATTGGTGTGTTAGCCTGTTTTCCTGGCTCGTTCTATATAGCTAGATTTCTTGATGTTTTTTGGGGGGAACAATTTTCTGCATATACGTCCTTAATTGTAAATATAGTCATATAATTTTTTGTAGATAATTATAAATATTCATTTGTATTTTTATAAGTTCTTTTAAGTATTAATAATATAAATATTAAAGAAGCTTGGATTTATCTCTGGAAAAAAGTTTGTATTCGACCTCATAACCGAGAGAGAGAGAGAGAGAGAGAGAGAGAGAGAGAGAGAGAGAGAGAGAGACCTTGTTCATAAGAACATGGAAATGTACCAGTATCTAAGTAATCAAGTCACCGAATTGTTTTCACATGAATTAATTGCAATAAAGCTAATTATTTATATTGCATGTATATGTACATACTTTATATATGTATATGTAAATGTATTACTGTATATATACACACATATGTATATATGTATATGTAAATGTATTACTGTATATATACACATATATATATATATATATATATATATATATATATATATATATATATATATATATATATATATATATATATATATATATAATCTGCAGTATAAACAATTTCCACCTCTCAGTGGGATCGAACCCTACTCTTCATGTGGAAATTATATGGGACTAACATTATCCTGTGGTGGTCTAGAAATGGCTGTATTTGTTGTTGTTGTTGTTGTATAATAGTGCATGGTTGTGTGCTCGCTCATTATATATTCACTAACTTAACTGTTAAGTTTAGCTACCAAACCTTTCCACAACCGTTAGGTGTTCATACACGTACCCAGACTACTCTGCAGTTGTTGAGATGCTACCGCGAGAGAGTTATTGAGGCCTTTTGACTAGCCAGACATTACTACATTTGATCCTTCTCTCTGGTTACGGCTGATTTTCCTTTTGCCTACACATACGCCAAATAGTGTGACATATTCTTTATATATCCTCCTCTGTCCTCATACATTTAACAACACTGAGATTACCTAACAATTCTTCTTCGCTCAAAGGGTTAACTACTGCACTGTAATTGTTCAGTGGCTGCTTTCCTCTTGGTAAGGGTAGACGAGAGACTTTAGATGTGGTAAGCAGCTCTTTTAGAAGAAGGACAATCCAAAATCATTGTTCTCTAGTCTTGGGTGGTGCCATAGCCTCCCTATAATGGTCTTCCTCTGTCTTGGATTGGGGTTCTTTTGTTTGAGGGTACACTCTCTTGTTTTGTTAAAGTTTTTATAGTTTATATATGAAATATTTATTTTAATGTTATTTTTTTTAAGATATTTTATTTCAATTTAGAATTACTTCTCTTTTAACCTTTTTCCTTTCCTTACTGGGCTATTTTCCCCGTTGGATCCTTTGGGCTTTTAGCATCCTGCTTTTCCAACTACGGTTGTAGCTTGGGAAGTGATAATGATGATGATGGTTATTTTGATGATGATTATGATGAACAAGAAAACTCTTTTCTCTACCTCATTATGAACATTGTAAGACTCTTCTTTACCACATTGTGCACATTTGAAATTAAATGTAGTAACATTTCTATACCTCATTCTAATTCATAATTCAGACTTTTGGTAGAAGTTTATAATTGAAATTTGTATTTCAATACATGTCCGTGTAGTTACCTACTTCCTTTGAGACTCAGTCCTAAAACTACTTTCCTTATCCCTGCTAAGAGAACTTTGCAAAGGAAACTTAGGTTATTAAAATTAGATTATTTTTTCCCCCAGTTAGATTTTTCTTTCATTCGAATAAGTTTATTGATTTAAATGAAATTTGAATGAAGGAGTTAAGAAGGCTGATCAATCGTACTTGATAATTTTCCTGAAATATGGAAACACTTCTAACTAGAGGGGCACTCAGTAGAGCGCAGATCTCCGCCGTGGCAGCTTATTTCAGGACCTTTTGTTCGACCTCGACCTTTGACCTTAATATGTATTAATTAGTGTGGATTTTCATGGTCAAATATGAACCAAGTTTGAAATATGTGGGAACGATGTCCAAATTTATGGCTGATTACGTGAATTGGACATTTGACTGTGACCTTCAACTTGACCATGACCGTCCAAAATTTTATAATTTCCAGATTTTTACATGACGGTTAATCCCTGCAAGTTTCATTACTCTACGAAAAAAAATATGACCAGGAAGCTGTTCACATACATACATACACACATACAAACAAACACAAACAAACAAGGACGAAAACATATCCTCCTTCCAACTTCATTGGCGGAGGTGAAAAAATTATTCATTTCTTTATTTCTGTTATTGCACGATATCTTCTTGGTAATATATATGTTAAGAAAACCGTTACCGACATTTATCACTTTGGTTATATATGAAACCGATTTAATAGGAATATGTGAATTATTATTATTATTATTATTATTTATTATTATTATTATTATTATTATTATTATTATTATTATTATTATTATTATTACTTGCTAAGCTACAACCCTAGTTGGAAAAGCGGGATGCTATAAGCCTGGGGGTACTCCAACAGGGAAAATAGCCAAGTGAGGAAAGGAGACAGGAAGAATAAAATATTTTAAAAACAGTAACAACATTAAAGTAAATATTTCCTTTATAGCCTATACTATAAAAACTTTTAACAAAACAAGTGGAAGAGGAATAAGATAGAATAGTGTGCCCAAGTGTATCCTCAAGCACGAGAACTCTAACCCAAGACAGTGGAAGGGCACGGTACAGAGGCTATGGCATTACCCAAGACTAGAGAACAATGGTTTGATTTTGGATGTCCTTCTCATAGAAGAGCTGCTTACCATAGCTAAAGAGTCTCTTCTACCCTTAACAAGAGGAAAGTAGCCACTGAACAATTACAGTGCAGTATTGAACCCCTTGAGAGAAGAAGAATAGTTTGGTAATCTCGGTGTTGTCAGGTGCATGAGGACAGAGGTGAATATGTAAAGAATGGGCCAGACTATTCAATATGTATAGGCAAAGGAAAAATGAACCGCAACCAGAGAGAAGGATCCAATGTAGCACTGTCTGGCCAGTCAAAGGACCCCATAACTCTCTAGTGGTAGTATATCAACGGGTGGCTGATGCTCTGGCCAACCTACTACCTACATCTACAACCTAGATGTAATTATTCTGTTTACTCGTTATAACAGATAACCTGCTCTCTTGCATAGGGGGTCCCAGTCAGACTGTTTCTTAGGAAAACTATTTCATTTTGTAATTATGATTACTTATAGAAAACCAAAGTTGAATCAGCCCTAATGTAGAAGTTCTGATAACTTTGGTTGAAGCCTGCTATCTTGGGTTCTTTGTTTTAAATGTATTTTTTACTGGATCTTGTATGAACCATTAATGTTTTGATTTTTTAAACTGTTCATAATCTTTTATCCCTTTTTTAGAATCATTTGAATATGAATATGTAAGCAGTATAGTTAAGAAAAAAAAACGCATGAAAAAACTTTGTTCTTATTGTGCTATAAATTCACATTAATGACATAACAATCAAATGAGATGTGTATATGTAATAGGAATGTGTGACAGGAGATGATATGGGTGGACCCTATTATGGATGAAAGATTTGGAGTTTTTTTTTTTGTGTGTGTTGGTGGAAGGAGACGCTTTCGATAGGATATTTGAAGACGTTGCTTTAAGGCAACCGATCCCTTATTTTTGCTATATCTCTGGGAATGGAGTAATGAATGGCATTGCGGCTAGAATCTATTCGAATCAATATGCAGATTTGGAAATTATAATTTACTATTTAAAGGCTTAAAGGCCGCTCATGAATGGTGGAGGCAGTGACATTGCCCTATCGAGCTGGACAATTCCCTAGAGACTGACCAAACCCCCTCTCCACCCAAGCTAGGACCAAGGAGAACGAGGTAATGGGCTGCTGATGACTTGACATATAGACTTATAGGCTCCCCCAAACCCCCCATCATTAGCTCACAAGGGTGGCGAGGCTGCAGCGACCAAAGGAACTAACGTGTTTCAGGGGGACTCTAACCCCAATCTGGCGTTCATCAGTCAGGGGATATTACCGCATTGGCCATCACAAACTTTGCGTGCTTGTGGATTATTTGTTTCTTAAATCCTTGATATTGTACATCAGCTGTGAGTTTTTTATTCAATTGAATGATTAACATTGATAAGAAAATAATTCATTGTAGTTTAAACTTATATTTTAGTGATCCCAAAATTTTGATTTCCATAATTTTTATCAATAAAAGAAACAATATCCATGTAGTCCTACGTAAATATAAGAGAAAATTGTATACTTCACTACAAAAGATGTGGACGTACATTTGGTTTCCTGCCAATTAACTTTTTCAACTGCCAGCGATATAAAATAGAAAATCTTTCGTGTATCCAACAGTTTCCAAGCATTTTTTTACGTATATTTCAGGAGTGATCATTTCAAATTTCCTGTCCTTTGCTGACACCAGGCAATCATAAATGCAAAGCATTCTACTAGTGTCTTTTCTGTCTGTGATTGAAGCGCGGCCTCTGTAGGTAACGATGGATAAAATCGTTTGACATTTGGCCTTTGAGTTACAGGAAATTCTCTGTTTTCTCTGGATAATTTTCACAGAATTAAAGGAAATTCGTTGTTCTCTGTATAATTTTCACTAAATTTAAGGAAATTCACTTTTTCTATGGCTCATTTTCATAAAATTAAAGGAAATTTATTATTTTCTTGATAATTTTTTACAAAAAGGAAATTCGCTATTTTCTCTGGATAATTTTCACAAAATTAAAGGAAATTTACTTTTCTCTGATTTCGAAAAAAATAAAAATTTCACTTTTCTCTGGCTAATTTTCATAAAATTTAAGGAAATTTATTAATTTTTGGATATTTATTACAAAATTAAACGAAATTCACTATATTCTCTGGCTAATTTCCATAAGATTAAAGGAAATTAATTATTTTCTGGATACTTTTTACAAAATTAAAGGAAATTCACTATTTTCTCTGGATGATTAAACAAAAAATAAAAATAAGCCACTGTTTTTCTCTGGCTAATTTTCACAAACTTGACATTATCCCTTACATCTGCTGTGTACGAGGAGCAAGGCAGCAACTATAAATTAAGTACTGTTTACATAGCAGGCGTTGGTCGATTTCAATGTTCTAAGAAAGACGTTTGTTTACTTTACTCAAGATTTTTCCAACGTTGCTGAAAAGAACAAGAACTTGTGCAAATATCACGATTCAGGTCATTGGTTTACTGAGTTGATATTGATACAGGAAACAATTAGGAAGTTGTCATTGTTTTCTTAGTAAATTACGGCCCAAGACGGCCTTTGTCAATAGTTTGTTGCTCCCTGTAATCTGATGGGAAGTAAGATTATTATTATTATTATTATTATTATTATTATTATTATTATTATTATTACTTGCTAAGCTACAACCCTAGTTGGAAAAGAAGGATGCTATAAGCCCAGGGGCCCCAGCAGGGAAAATAGTCCAGTGAGGAAAGGAAACAAGGAAAAATAAAATAGCTTAAGAGTAATAACATGAAAAAAAACATTTCTTATATAAACTATAAAAACTTTTAACAAAACAAGAGGAAGAGAAATTAGATAGATTAGTGTGCATGAGTGCACCCTCAAGCAAGAGAACTCTAACCCAAGACAGTGGAAGACCATGGTACAGAGGCTATGGCACTATCCAAGACTAGAGAACAATGGTTTGATTTCGGAGTGTCCTTCTCCAAGAAGAGCTGCTTACCAAAGCTAAAGAATCTCTTCTACCCTTACCAAGAGGAAACTAGCTACAGAAAAATTTCAGTGCAGTAGTTAAAAATTAGTAGTATGCCATTTCTTAAACATACGTGCAGAAGACTACGTTCTTGATTTCCTGCATCTTCTAAAGATTTTAAAGCTTATATTCAGGAATATTTATAGTTGAGTTTGATTACACATAATTTTTGAATTTGTACTATAAAAAGCATGTGGTTTATACCGTATGCTATCCATACAGCAATTATTTGCTTCAATTAAGCTGTGTTAAAATATACTTCTAGCTTTAGGAGAGATCTGTAAGAGATTGATATATGTAACAGTCAGTATGATATGAGATTGAATTCTAAGAAAACTATATATATATATATATATATATATATATATATATATATATTATATATATATATATATATATATGTATTATATATATATATTATGTATATATAGTATATATATATATTATGTATATATAGTATATATATATATTATGTATATATATATATATATATATATATATATATATATAAATAAAAGTGATACCTCTACATACGATCTTAATTCGTTCCAGAAACTACTTCGTATGTTAAAACGATCATATGTTGGAGCAAATATTCCCATAAGAATACATGGTAATTGATTTAATTCGTTCCTCAGCCTAAAAACCCATAATAAATCCTTAATAAATGGCTACATATAATTACACATGACATTAATACAATAACTGTATAATAAATCCATATTGCAAACCAAAAAAAAGAATAATAATAATGAAATAATAGATAAAAAACGGGTTGTAATGTAACACTTCACCTTAGTGACAGGCCAGCGCAGGTGTAGGGACTTCTACGCAGGAGGAGACGGAAGATCAGTGAGGAGGTAGGGATGGTGACTTTGTACCATAACGTGTACGATAACTTACACTAACTTACACTACTACATGAACTTTAACTTATCTTATTTTTTTTTCATATTTATAATTTTATATATTTTTTTATATTTTTTTCTTTTCTTATTTTAAATTTTCATCACTTTCACTGAATTCGGTCTTCCTTTTCTTTGCATCACTTTCTTTCTTTTCATCATGATCACTAGACCGAAAGAAACTATCGAGTGAAAATTGCTTTGTACGGCTTTTGAGGATTTTTATAAAATGCGTTAAGCAAACATCATCGAACTGCGCAACAACACGGCAAACCTGAAGTTTCTGTGGGTGAAGCTTGTCGATGAAATCAACGTTTTGATGATATGCCAACATCTGTTTTATTTCTGCCGTACCTAAGATTTCGCCTACCTCCTCGATCTCCTCCGACTCGCTCAACTGG
>NC_090734.1:124659059-124661559 GCF_036898095.1 Palaemon carinicauda
AGAGGGCAGCTGGTGATCTACAAGCCGTATTTCAACATTGAACTTCTGGTCTCTCCTATAGAGTCCTTCCTTTCCTCACTGGGCTATTTCTCCCTATTGGAGCCCTTGGGCTTATAGCATCTTTTTTTCCAACTAGGGTTTTAGCTTGGCTAGTAGTGATAATAATAATAATATGGCTCGCGTTGCATAGTTTTGAATTTCTAAAGACACATCCTGTTTCGGTGCCATTTGTGACATCCATCAGTCATACCTGACTATCTTTTTTTTTCCTGGTACTGCAAAGCTCTTAAGTGACAAATGCTATTACTTTACTCTTTAAATATTTATGATGCATTTTCGGTATTAGAGTTTAATTTATATCTTTAGCTTGAATGGTATATAAACATTTAGTTCGTTTTCTCAATTTTCTGTTTTTATGTTTCCTGCGTTTTTTTAAGTTATTGTCCTCATGTGCGTAGTCTTAAATGAATGCTTAATATTATTGGTTTTAATTTTGATAGTGATAATAATTATGATTATAATTAACTCCCTCCTTCTCATTCTCTCCCTGTTCCCCAACCCCCTCGCCTATCATGACCTTGTTAATGCAGTCTACCCCAATGCTCTCTTCACACAACAACAACAATAACAAATGCAACCATTTCTAGTCCACTCTTAAACAAAGGCATCAGACATGTCTTTATTCATGTCAGGAATTTGGCCAGTTTTAATCACCACGATGACCAGTGCGGATTGGTGATGGTGGGAGACTGTAGTCTAATTGCTCACAGCAAACCAACCTAGTATGGGTGTCACTGACTAGCACAGTTTTGCCGATCATGGCACGTAAAGGTATTCCCTACTTCAAATCCCTAGACATGTTTGGTTTCAAAGTTCCAAACTTTATTCGATTCTTTCGCAACATTTTGAGCAAGATCATATCTTCAACGGTCAGATAAATATTATATACCTAATTCATTGCTTAGGTGAATAGTCATACTGTCATGGGTCACTCGGATTGCTAGCTGAGAGCGTTACCAACAATAACTCGAGATTAGTGAGGTTATAGAGATAGCAGGGAGGTATGTATGGATTTCTGCCTACATTTATGAATATATCCATTTATCTTGGCCATTTTAATCCTATTTAGTAAATAACTATCAAATCCGTAAATTGAAAATGACGATTGGTCTTTGTAATCTAAAATCACCATCATGCATAATTTCACTTTGTGATTCGACATTATTAATCATCATGTCGATGATAATCAGACTTGATCGTCCATTGCTCTGGAAGCATTTTGATGTCACCAGAAATAGTAATAGCAGAAATAGCAATAGCTGTAATAATATTCGTGGATTTTCGTTGCTCAAAAAATTTGGGAAATATCAAGCTCTTTTGGACACGCTTTACAAAGCCCACACCGTTCTGAGCTATCGTACATCTGGCAGCCAAACTAACAAACATTTGGCTTCTGATAAAGTGTCAAGTTAGTGTCACCTTCCCGTGTTATGTTTATTCCTGTTCCATTCAGACTCGTGTTTGTACATATCGGTTCATTTTGTTTCAGCTTGTTTGTAAGAGTTGGTTTTGCAACAATTACATGTTGGGTTTTGTGAATAAATTTGCATTTTGATATTCACGTATGAATTTTACACACGAGGATTTAATTATACATCAATGTTAATGCGAATTTTGATCTGCAGTAAAAGGTTGGCGTTGAGCCGTATGGTGTGTTCTAATTATTCCACAAGAAGACTTCTTTTACGAGGGAAAAATATATAAAGAAAAGTTATAGTTTTATTTTATTTTTGGATAGGAAGCCATTGTTAGAAATTAACATCTAGAGGAAGCATATTTCTTTATGAACATTTTCAAAAGATGATGCTAGTCTAAATTCTTTGTAAAACATTGTTTTAAACGTGTTTGAGAAATTATCAAATAGCATTTAATAATGAAGTTAACTCCGAGACCTGTGTGAGAAAGTTTCCTGTAGATATTTTTTATTAAAATATCTAAAAGTTATTTTAATAGTTTCAAGTCAAACACGTGTAACACAAGGGTTTACAGAAAATTTATTTATTCATAAACTACTACTTATTTACCAGCTTCCAAGAACTCATATTTTTTATATTTTTTTTTTTTCATTGTCCTATTTTTTGCTGTCTGCTTGAGGATTATGTATAAAGTTACCTTTTAATGTTTGCGAAGATAATTACAAACAGATTTTAGGAACTATTGAGAACAAATTTTTCGATTTTTTTTTTATGGTTAAGGTTTTTTTTTTTTCATTTCTATTTATGAATCATCCAAGTTGATTACAAATCACGAAAAGCTGGGATTTTATTTTCCCTAATTTTTCTCCATATCTTTTTTATCTTTTATCATATGTGTTTCTCCTTTATAACAAAAATTCAGTGTTGGTCAAAAACTAATTATTGTCCTTTCTGGTGTAAAGTTGATTTCAATTATCAAACATCTTTGTTTCTTACTTTAGATGAAAGTAGAAATGTTCATAGAA
>NC_090734.1:124666559-124669059 GCF_036898095.1 Palaemon carinicauda
ACTTTTATTAAACCACAAAGGAAATAATTTCTGCGACCGTCTTTTGTTATTTTTTCGAAATTCGTCAAATAAGAACGCTTTATTGGCGACTTATATTTCGAAATGCTTTTAGATTATCATTCTAAATAAGTACAAAACTCTCAATGTGAAAATGATGTTTTGAAACTGAAAACGTCAGAAACAGCCAAAAGTGTCTAAATATGTAGTTGATAAAATGTTAAATAATACATTTTTATTCGAAGAACTATCTAAATCCATAACTTATTTATGAAGCTTATGCTGGTGAGTGTGTGCGTATGTATATGTGAATCTCTATTTAATCTTAGTTTTCTCTCTGATACTGTTCTCCATGTTCTCACGTTTTTTGTATTATGTCTCGGTTTAATTTTCGTAATGAGTCTACGCGGATCTTTTTCAAAATTAAGACCCTGAAATAGCGCCCAGTAAAGTAGCACTCTCCCTAAATAGCGACCTCCTATGAATAGAAGCCTGGTGTGAATTGGTGGACGGCTGGGAGAGCTCCAGTTTTGGAAGAAATTTTAGTATATGAAATTTGCTTGATATTAATATTCATTTACTTCAATTTAACACTTTTTTATCTATAAAGTTTCTCACTACAGTATTCCCTTTTCCCCTTTAGATGGGATTGATGCCATTTAAGCATTTGTGAGGTGAGGTTGCTAGGCCTATGTCTTAACAGTACGAGGTCTTAGGTCCATTATAATTTTCATTAGTCAGAAAAATTACATCTTCCTTTAAAAACATTGCTGTGAGCCATTTAATATCTTCGCAAAAGATCAATGTTGCTAATATTGTATTTTGTTATTTGTATATTTGGGCTTATGTCTTTACATATTATGTATCATAACTAAAAGTAAACTGCCTAAGGATGTTTACTGTCATAAGCATTAGTTCTTTGCTGTACCTCCTGTCCCAGCCCCAGTCTAAATGGGCCAAAATTCATACATACTTGCATACTTCTGGAAACGTTTTTTCAAATCCTGGAAAATTGATTACTGTCAATTGGCTAAAGTCTATTCCAACATTTCTTAGTTTTTCTTTTCTTCTTGCACTACATGTTGCGCAAATCATATAAAGAAATCGAGCTTTTGTCTTTCATTAAAATGAAACTTTCTCGTCTCCAATGAAACTTTCTCTTCTCAAATGAATCTTTCTCGTCTGCAATGAAACTTTCTCGTCTCTAGTAAAACTTTCTCGTCTCTAATGAAACTTTCTCTTCTCAAATGAAACTTTCTTGTCTCATTTCCATACAGAGGAACTGTCCCCCAAATGCCATCCTATATTCCCTATTTGGTATTCAGACACTTTCAGGGTTTCCAGAATTTTAGTGAAGCAGATGACTGTAACACTTTTCTTTCCTTTCCGGAAACAAGCACCAAAAGTGGCACATGTACTCATTGGGATTGCTCATGTGATATAACCCCTTATCCACCTAAAATTAAATATGGTGGCCACCATTTTTCGTAATGAAATCGCAAAGACTTGTCCTGTATTAATGATGTCAAATCATGCATGTATTACCAATTAGAATCTCAGTTTGAAACTCTGTACCTACTCATTTGCTTCCTTGTTCTATAAAATCACTCCCGAAATAGTAATTAGGGAAAAAGTGCCCATATCATTGGCACCATCAGTGTGATATATTATTGGATGTACATATAGGCAGTTGGCATTTACTTTACCACACCGCTTGTAAACCTTTCCTCTTGAGTTGCACAACGTCATGCAAGTCATAACAAAACAGTAAAAGGGATGGCTATAAATGGTAGCTTAATTCAAAGGATAAAACTTTGCTTCTCAATTATTCTCCCTTGACAGGGAGATTGGCTGGGGAAAGTCGATATGTGTTTCATGATTCAGCAGCAATTAGTGTGAATTCATTTCTCTTCTAGGGAGACATGAAACGGCTTGATCTCTTGATCTTTTAAAAAAATATTCACATGCACACACACACACTTTCTATGTATGTATGTATATATATATATATATATATATAATATATAATATATATATAGGTATAAATATAGATATACATATAGATAGATAGATTGATATGTATTGTATACATGCATATATGTATATATGCATGTGTGTATATATATATATATATATATATATATATATATATATATATATATATATATAATATATATATATATATATCTAGAGAGAGAGAGAGAGAGAGAGAGAGAGAGAGAGAGAGAGAGAGAGAGAGAGAGAGAGAGAGAGAGAGAGAAAGTCTTGATGATTGAATTAATTCACACATAACATTAAATTTTCCTGACATGGCTTTCGAGCTTCTATCATAATTCTAAAGATGTTTGTAAAAGCTTTTTTATTTTGTTATATATATATATTTGTTCATAAAAATGTGCTTTTTACTCCAATTAATGGTATATTACGTAGGTAGACATAGAAGTAGCTGGAGGGAAGCCTTGCGGCTATCTATTAACTAATGTATTTTTCCCGTTTTCATAAA
>NC_090734.1:124674059-124676559 GCF_036898095.1 Palaemon carinicauda
TTTGTGAACAACATACGCAAGAACTGCCGAACCAATTTCAGCGAAACTCCGTGGACACTTGGAATATGTCCTTAGGGCATTCCATTACATTTTAAAGAAAATACATCGAAGTAAAACTACTCAGTGAAGTTAAGTGTAAAATAGGACTGTTTTGCGTGGCGAAGGCATGCTCTCTGGGTGCCCCTCTAGTTACCTCCGCCAACAAAGTTGGAAGGAAGTTATGTTATACTCCCTGTTTGTGTGTGTTCTTTTTTGTGAACACCTTCCTGACCACTATTTTAAACGTAAAGTAATGAAACTTGCAGAGATTAACTGTTATGTAAAATTCAGGAAATGATTAAATATTGGAAGGTCAAGGTCAAAGGTCAAGGTTACGGTCAAGCAAAATATCCAATTTACGTAATCAGCCATATGGTTTGACATCGTTGTTACCGAGAATTCAAACTTGGTTCATATTTGAGTGTATGAAAATCCACGCAAAGGTCGAGAAATATTAGCTGCCGCGGCGGAGGTCTGTGCTCTAGTGAGTGCCCCTCTGGTTTGAAATGTAATTGGAACATCTCATTATGTGATATCAACTGGAACTATATGATTGTGTAAAAGTGAGTGATTTTCCCCCCTAAAATCATATGATTTAATGACGGAGAAATTAGCTTACAAGATTTTTGAATCCACCCATCTGTCCAATTTGAGACCAATCATCAGCTGGAACATGCATAGTTAAACTTTTATTTAACCACGAAGGAAATAATTTTTGCGACCGTCTTTTGTTATTTGTTCGAAATTCGTCAAATAAGAACGCTTTTTGTCAACTTATATTTCGAAATCCTTTTAGATGATCATTCTAAATAAGTACAAAACTCTCAATCGTTGTAAGGATTGTGACAATACAATCTCTAATTTTAGTTCATCGTAAAAATGAATGTTTTGAAACTGAAAACGTCAGAAACAGCCAAAAGTGTCTAAATATGTAGTTGATAAAATGTTAAATACATTTTTATTCGAAGAACCATCTAAATCCATAGCTTATTTGTGAAGCTTATGCTGGTGAGTGTGTGCGTATGTATATGTGAATCTCTTATTTTTTTATGCTATTTAATCTTAGTTTTCTCTCGGATACTGTTCTCCATGTTCTCACGTTTTTTGTATTATGTCTCGGTTTAATTTTCGTAATGAGTCTCCGTGGATCTTCCTCAAAATTAAGACCCTGAAATAGCGCCCAGTAAAGTAGCACTCTCCCTAAATAGCGACCTCCTATGAATAGAAGCCTGGTGTGAATTGGTGGACGGCTGAGAGATCTCCAGTTTTGGAAGAAATTTTAGTATATTAAATTTGCTTGATATTAATATTCATTTACTTCAATTTAACACTTTTTTTATCTAGAGTTTCTCACTACAGTATTCCATTTTCCCCTTTAGGTGGCATTGATGCCATTTGGCATTTGTGAGGTGAGGTTGCTAGGCCTATGTCTTGACAGTTGGTTGTACGAGGTCTTATGTCCATTATGATTTTATTTAGTTAGAAAGATTAAATCTGCCGATAAAAAACGTTGCCATGAGCCATCTATCTTTGCTAAAGATCAATGTTGCTAATATTGAATTTTGTTACTTGTATATTTGGGCTTATGTCTTTACAGATTATGTATCATAACTAAAAGTAAACTTCATAAGGATGTTTACTGTCATAAGCATTAGTTCTTTGTAGTACCTCCTGTCCCAGCCCCAGTCTAAATGTGCCAAAATTCATACATACTTGCATACTAATGGAAACGTTTTTTTCAAATCCTGGAAAATGCTTACTGTCACTTGGCTAAAGTCTATTCCAACATTTCTCACCTTTTCAGTTCTTCTTGCACTACATGTTGCGCAAATCATATAAATAAATCGAGCTTGTGTCTTTCATTAAAATGAAACTTTCTCGTCTCCAATGAAACTTTCTCGTCTCCAATGAAACTTTCTCGTCTCCAATGAAACTTTCTCGTCTCCAATGAAACTTTCTCGTCTCCAATGAAACTTTCTCTTCACAAATAAAACTTTCTATTCTCAAATGAAACTTTCTCTTCTCAAAGGAAACGTTCTCTTCACAAATGAAACTTTCTCTTCTCAAAGGAAACTTTCTCTTCACAAAGGAAACTTTCTCTTCACAAATGAAACTTTCTCTTCTCAAATGAAACTTTCTCGTCTCATTTCCATACAGAGGAACTGTCCCCCAAATGCCACCCTATATTCCCTCTTTGGTATTCAGACACTTTCAGGTTTCCAGAATTTTAGTGAAGCTGATGACTGTAACACTTATCTTTCCTTTCCGGAAAAAAGCACCAAAAGTGTCACATATACGCATTGGGATTGCTCATGTGATGTAACCTCTTATCCACCTAAAATTAAATATGGTGGCCATTTTTCGTAATTAAATCGCTAAGACTTGTCCTATATTAATGATGTCAAATCATACATGTATTACCAATTAGAATCTCAATTTGAAACTCTGTACCTACTCACTT
>NC_090734.1:124689059-124694059 GCF_036898095.1 Palaemon carinicauda
CCCACTATATTATGATTTCGAGAACTCTGACTTTTAGTGTCAGTGAAAGAACGCTTGAATGGTTGGCTGTTTGGTGTGATAAGCTATGAAGAAAACGTTCAAAGCGCTGTCGTTCGTCTGATAGATTGCCTCCTTTGTAAAACTGAGATATAATGCTTTCATTGTAAAACAGTAGGACTGAATTTAATGTAATATTTCAGGACTATCTTTAAGTGTAAATTAAAGGGACTCTATTCAGTAAAAAAAAAAAGGGGGGGAGGGGGGGATTTAATTAGTTCAAAACTTGAGTATCTTCAATCTAAATTTGAGAGAATGTCTACAGTGAAAACTTAGTGATAGTAATCATTGTAAAACTTGGTGACATTGATCATTGTAAAACTGAAGAACGATCTATGAAAACCTAGAGCACTTTCGCTTGTAAATCTGAAGGAGCATTTTCATTAAAACCTTAAAGACTATTCAATGTGAAACCGAAGGACACTTCAGGATTTCGTAGGATCCGTCGGTACAACGTGAAGGGCACTGGCAGCATAGCTTGTTAGTCTTTGTATCGGCCTTTCTGCCAATAGTTGCACTTAATGTATAGCCCTTTAATAAACCACCGTTCGTGTTCCCTTTAAGTCTTGTATGTTTTCCCCAGTTGTTCCTGATGGCCGAATGGTCTCCTAGGCCCCATCACCGGTACTAATGGTCCAAATTTAACTCATAAATCCAGTTTAAAATGTGTGGTGATTCCGTACCATGCTTGTAATCATATGCCAGATAATTCAATTTTTTTTTATGGACATTGAATTGTATAGCATGTGCTCTGCTAGTTAATGGTATATTTCTTAGTTCCTTTATTCATGGCCATACTTTTACTTAGGTAGTTAAAGTCAAGGTTATATCCTCTTACTGATATAATTGAAGGGTTTATTTATAGATGTTCATTCCTTAATAACACCTCTTCATTTTACTAGAATTAAGTATGCTCTGTGGTATATTGAAAAAATATATCAATGAGGTAAGAAGTTGATTAAAAGATGATGATGCATCGGTGGAGTGAAGAAAAGAGTGGGATGTTGACAACATCCGTTTCTATTAATTCGTTTTATAAAATTAATGCGATATGTGGTGGATTAGGAAAGGGAAATAAGAATGACTCCAGCAGCATTATTTTCGTAGAGGAAAGGTGCGAATTCGCCATGAAAAGGGAGAGTAATACGGGAAAGCTTTTAATAAGGAAATAAAAATAATTTTAAATGCAAGCAGGGTAAACATTAGTTTCTAAAAATTTTTTTGCTCACGTTTTTGTGACAAAGAATTGAAAAGAATGGTAGGGGACCACTATCGGATTAAATAAAAGTATATGTACATGGCATGCTTACTTTGTATACACACACACACACACACACACACATATATATATATATATATATATATATATATATATATATATATATTATATATATATATATATATATATAAAATAGATAGATAGATAGATAGTTGACAATTACGATTTTCTTGTCTTTTGACAGCGAACAACCATTAGGAAAAAAAACCTCCTTAGGGGAGGTATTTAAATTTCCTTGGGCATGTAATCCTCTGAGCAATTTCGTTAAGATGTTAAATACACTTGAAAGGAATTTGACACAGAAATTCACAGAGAGAGAGAGAGAGAGAGAGAGAGAGAGAGAGAGAGAGAGAGAGAGAGAGAGAGAGAGAGAGAGAGAGAGAGAGAGAGAGAGAGAGAGAGAATCTTATTGAAAAGTCCCTGGAATCTTGTAGATTTTTTTCAACCGCAATATTAAATGTCATCCTGATCCTTTTGGGCGTTAAGGATTGATTACGCGGGATTGCTCAGGTAATGTTAAAGGGTTTTCTTCACACTATAGTTCTCTTTTTTTATGTCTCATGTTTCACCTTCACCGTGAACGATAAGAGAAACGTTATGGAAAATGGTGTCTTGTTATGAAATAATTAGGATTATGATTTTTTTTTAATGTGAAAAATTAAAAAGGCTTCCACGTCCGTAAGCTTTCATTATGACCATCGGGCCAACATTCTTTTTTCATCACTCTTAGAATATTCAATGTGAATCCATTACATATTTGGTCATGCCCGTTTAATTGTGTATCATTTTGCTTTTTGTTGTTCTCTGGAAATAACTTCGTCAGTTTAGAACATCCAGGGAAATTGTGGTGGCGTGTTGGAAACCCTCCTTCCTGGCGATTTTCTGGACTGGGTTCGAGTCCCGCTCAAGCTCGATAGTTTCTTGTAGTGTCTACAACCTCACCATCCATGTGAGATACGGAAGAGAGAGAGAGAGAGGGGGGGGGAGAAAGAAGCCTATTGGTGCGCCTGCTGAGTCATCAGCAGTCATTGCTTGGTCCTCCATGGTCCTATCTTGGATGGAGAGAATTCTTAGGCGCAGATCATAATACGGTCAGTCTCTAGTGCATTGTCCTGCCAACCAGGTAATGTCACATTCCCCTGCCTCTCTCATTCATGAGCGGCCTTTTAAACCTTAAACCTCTGCTTATATCACTCCAATGTCCCCTTCCCACTAGGTACCACAGAAAGCCTCGCTACAGCTACAGTATAGGGGGTTAGGATAGGTGGATAGGGGAGGGGGGTGATTAGGATTTTGGAATGATTGGAGGGGAAAGAGGCAAAATAAAGTACAGTGGGCAGTGAAAAAAATGGTGCAGACCAATAGCCCTTTTTGTGTGTGTGTGTGTGTTAACATCATCCCTTATGGACTACAAGGAAGTGATTTCTGTTGCCAGCCTCCGAGGGACTAGTGATTTCATGATTATTCCTTTAGTGTTTGTTCATTTATTCGATTATTCACCTTTTTGATTTCTTTTAACAAAAAAAGAAAAAACTTCGTGATAGTTCAATCGTTCCAAATTCACCGTCCTGACTGTTCAAAACAAAGGGCAGATAATTCAACCGAATATGACCTCTATCGGCAGGTAGGGTCACTATGAGGAAGTTCTCGTTCCTGTCATCGGTAGTTGAATAAAGTTGATCATTTCAAAGAATGAAATGAAAATCAATCTGGTGAAGTTTCCTAGCTCCGGACGTTTCATCTTTACACAAAGTACATATTCGAGAATATGGACTTTCAGCGGTTAAGACGACCTAATTTCTATAAATAATATCAATACTTCCTTTCACGGGGTTCTGGCTTCTCGGCTTTCAACATTTTCTTTATGCTTTTCTCTCTTCTTTGTTTTGCACACGGGCCTTATTACAACACACACACATGTGTAATGTATATATGTATGTATGTATATATATATATATATATATATATATATATATATATATATATATATATATATGCACACACAATGTATGTGTATGTATATATATTATATATATTACAATATATATATATATATATATATATATATATATATACTGTCTACTAGATAGGGAGACTCCATCTCTCCTAAATTATTCACAGAATGCCTGAGAGTAGTTTTATAAAACTTTTTATTTGGAAAATGTAGGAATCAATATTGATGGGGAATACTTTAACACCTTAAATGTCACAGATAACATACTTCTGTTTAATGACTCATTTGAAGAATTGGAAAAGATGATAGAAGACTTGAAGAGAGAAAGCATAAATGTAGGACTGAAAATGAATATGATTAAAACTAAGATAATATTCAAAGAGAACGCTGACAATAATTAAGGGTTATATATGTACTTAGGACAGACAGTGTTTCCACAGGACACGAGACCGAAATCAAAAGAAGGATGATCATGGGATGGGGAGCATTTGGTTAACAAAATGAGATATGAGAAGTAAAATGCCACTTTCTCTAAAAAGAAAAGTATTTAATGACATGGTCCTACCAGTATTAACATATGTATAAGAAACTTGGAGCCTTACCAAAGCCTTAGAACATAAGCTAAATACAACTCCCAGCTATGAAGAGAGTGATGGGAATAACAATGAGACAGACAAAGAGTATAATATATTCGAACAACACGTAAGATAGAGAACTGAACATTGGAAGTACATATAGTGAGAATTACATATTAAATGGACCTTACGATTAACAGAATGGTTCCCTAGATATTGCAAATGAACCCGGGGAAGGAAGAGATGACGATGGATTGACGAATTAAGAAAATATTTCAGTGTAGAATGGCATTAGAAAGACCATAAACAGACAATTGAAATGGCATTTCTGGTGCATTTGCTCTGCAGTGGACTAGTAACGTCTGATGATATATAAATGATATGTAAATATATTATATAAACCAATTTATATTTTTCTGCAAAATGTTAATTAATAAACAGTAAGCCCTAGAGCTTATCTACAACCATTATCATACCAAAATATTTCAATAATAACTGAAAGAGCTTATGGGTTTTACGAGTAACATATTTATTCAATTTATTGAGTTATTGCCTTCACACAAATTGAGTTTGATTTAAAACTATATTTTATTTTTTAAAATTAAAAGAGGATCAGAATATATCAGCAGTCTTGAAAAGATTGTTGTTTTACCATTAACGTTATTGCAGATAAAGACATGTTGATCCTTGCAACATTTATACGTGCATATATACGTACATTTGTAAATATCTGTTCATTTTATATATATATATATATATATATATATATATATATATATATATATATATATATAGTGTGTGTGTGTGTATATATGTGTATATATATAAATATATATGTATATATATGTATATATATATATATATATATGTGTGTGTGTGTATATATATATATATATATATATATATATATATATATATATATATATATATATATATATATATATAAACTATTTGCCTACATATCTGTGTACTTATATATGTGTGTGTTTAGATCCCTCATGAGGAATTGTCTGATCAGCAGGAAAAAAAGGCACCATTGTTTTATCTTGTGTTAATGAGTGTCCAATTAGCTAGCCTATAACTTTGACAAAGCACAGAACATCGTGAATACCGGAAAATATCAATTATTTATGCA
>NC_090734.1:124701559-124704059 GCF_036898095.1 Palaemon carinicauda
ACCAATCATCAGCTGGAACATGCATAGTTAAACTTTTATTTAACATCAAAGGAAATCATTTTTGCGACCGTCTTTTGTTATTTGTTCGAAATTCGTCAAATAAGAAAAAAATTTTTGGTGACATATATTTCGAAATCCTTTTAGATTATTATTCTAAATAAGTACAAAACTCTCAATCGTTATGAGGATTGTTTGACAAGAACAATATCTAATTTTAACTCATCGTAAAAATGATGTTCTGAAACTGAAAACGTCAGAAACAACCAAAAGTGTCTTAATATGTAGTTGATAAAATGTTAAATAATACATTTTTATTCGAAGAACCATCTAAATCCATAAGTTATTTATGAAGCTTATGCCGGTGAGTGTGTGCTTATGAATATTTGAATCTATATTTTTCATGTTATTTAATATTAGTTTTCTCTCGGATACTGTTCTCCATGTTCTCACGTTTTTTGTATTATGTCTCGGTTTAATTTTCGTAATGAGTCTACGCGGATCTTTTTCAAAATTAAGACCCTGAAATAGCGCCCAGTAAAGTAGCACTCTCCCTAAATAGCGACCTCCTATGAATAGAAGCCTGGTGTGAATTGGTGGACTGCTGGGAGATCTCCAGTTGGGGAAGAAATTTTAGTATATTAAATTTGCTTGATATTAATATTCAATTACTTCAATTTAACACTTTTTTTATCTATAAAGTTTCTCACTACAGTATTCCATTTTCCCCTTTAGATGGGATTGATGCCATTTAAGCATTTGTGAGGTGAGGTTGCTAGGCCTATGTCTTGACAGTTGGTTGTACGAGGTCTTAGGTCCATTATAATTTTCATTAGTCAGAAAAATTACATCTTCCTTTAAAAACATTGCTGTGAGCCATTTAATATCTTCGCAAAAGATCAATGTTGCTAATATTGTATTTTGTTATTTGTATATTTGGGCTTATGTCTTTACATATCATGTATCATAACTAAAAGTAAACTGCCTAAGGATGTTTACTGTCATAAGCATTAGTTCTTTGCTGTACCTCCTGTCCCAGCCCCAGTCTAAATGTGCCAAAATTCATACATACTTGCATACTTCTGGAAAGGTTTTTTTCAAATCCTGGAAAATGCTTACTGTCACTTGGCTAAAGCTTATTCCAACATTTCTTAGTTTTTCAGTTCTTGTTACACTACATGTTGCGCAAATCATGTGAAGAGCTTCGAGTTTTTGTCTTTCATTAAAATGAAACTTTCTCGTCTCCAATTAAACTTTCTTTTCTCAAAGGAAACTTTCTCTTCTCAAATGAAACACTCTCTTCACAAATGAAACTTTCTCTTCACAAATGAAACTTTCTCTTCTCAAAGGAAACTTTCTCGTCTCAAAGGAAGCTTTCTCTTCTCAAATGAAACTTTCTCGTCTCATTTCCTTACAGAGGAATTGTCCCCCAAATGCCATCCTATATTCCCTCTTTGGTATTCAGACACTTTCATGGTTTCCAGAATTTTAGTGAAGCAGATGACTGTAACACTTATCTTTCCTTTCCGGAAAAAAGCACCAAAAGTGTCACATATACGCATTGGGATTGCTCATGTGATATAACCCCTTATCCACCTAAAATTAAATATGGTGGCCACCATTTTTCATAATTAAATCGCAAAGACTTGTCCTATATTAATGATGTCCAATCATGCATGTATTACCAATTAGAACCTCAGTTTGAAACTCTGTACCTACTCACTAGCTTCCTTGTTCGATAAAGTCCCTTTCGAAATAGTAATTAGGGAAAAAGTGCCCATATCATTGGCACCATTCAATGTGATATATTATTGGATGTACATATAGGCAGTTGGCATTTACTTTACTACACAGCTTCTAAACCTTTCATCTTGAGTTGCACAACGTCATGCAAGTCATAACAAACCGTAGAAGGATGGCTAAAAATGGTAGCTTAATTCAAAGGATAAAACTTTGCTTCTCAATTATTCTCCCTTGACAGGGAGATTGGCTGGGGAAAGTCGATATGTGTTTCATGATTCAGCAGCAATTAGTGTGAATTCATTTCTCTTCTAGGGAGACATGAAACGGATTGATCTTTTGATCTTTAAAAAAAATATTCACATGCACACACATACTTTCTATGTATGTGTATATATACATACATACACACACACACACACACACACATATATATATATATATATATATATATATATATATAATATACTATATATATAGATATAGATAGATAGATAGATAGATAGATAGATAGATAGATATGTATTGTATACATTCATATATGTACATATGCATGTATATATATATATATATATATATATATATATATATATATATATATATATATATATATATAATGAGAGAGAGAGAGAGAGAAAGTCTTGATGATTGAATTAATTCCCACAAGAAATATAACATTAAATTTTCCTGGCATGGCTTTCAAACTTCTATCATAATTCTAAAGATGTTTGTAAAAGCTTTTTTATTTTCTTATATATATGTA
>NC_090734.1:124709059-124711559 GCF_036898095.1 Palaemon carinicauda
ATATTAGATCCTGAAATTGATGGGTATTTTGCTTCTCATTGAAGTCTAGGAAATTCATTCTTGTTGCAATTTTATTGGTGCCGGGTAAGGATATCTGAAATTGAGAAGAAAATATTAAATCACTTGGTCAGTTCAAATTTCTTTTATAGACTTTCTCTTTTAACTATTCAATCATTCAAGCTATTTTACAAAAATAATGCTTTCATTATTCATTTTATGATTTTCAATTTGTCCATCTGTATCAGAAAAAACATTACTATCGAGATGATAAAATATTAAATAACGTGGTCAGTGTAAATTTCTTTTATAGAATTTCAAGTTTACCTATTCAGTCATTTAAGATATATGCAGAAATAAGTTTTTATTAATTTCATGATTTTCAGACGACCTTTACATTCTGTTTAGTGAACTTCATAATTCTAAGAAATTCACACATTCTTAATTTTCAATCAAGTTTACATTGTCCTTGGTTTCGTACAACACCACCGGTAAAACAAATGGATGACTGGAAGATGTTTGTGTAGCTCCGTGAGCTTCACATTACCTTGAATCATTGTATTCACTTCTGTCATCGTTTCTTTATTTGTTTGTGAGCAACTTTACATGCTCTCTGAGTGCACCTCTAGTTGGAAGGAGGTAATGTTTTACCGTGTGTGTGTGTGTGTGTGTGTGTGTGTGTGTGTTTGTTTGGTTGTTTGTTAGTGAACACCTTCCTGACCGCTATTTTAAATGTAGAGTAATGAAACTTGCAGAGATTAACTGTTATGTAAAACTCAGGAAATTATTAAATTTTGGAAGGTCACGGTCAAAGGTCAAAGTTACAATCAAGCAAAATACCCAATTTACGTAATCAGCCATAAGTTAGGACATCGTTGTCACAGACTTCAATGAACTTGTTTCGTATTTGAGTGTATGAAAATCCACGCCAATTATTACTTGTTAAGGTCAGAGGTCAAGGTCTAGCCAAAGGTCGAGAAATAAGCTGCCACGGCGGAGGTCTGCGCTGTAGTGAGTACTCCTCTTGTTTGAAATGTAATTAGAACATCTCATTATGTGATATCAACTGGAACTATATGATTGTGCAAATGTGAGTGATATTTCCCCCTAAAATCATATGATTTAATGACGGAGAAATTAGCATACAAGATTTTTGATTCCACCCATCTGTCCAATTTGAGACCAATCATCAGCTGGAACATGCATAGTTAAACTTTTATTTAACATCAAAGGAAATCATTTTTGCGACCGTCTTTTGTTATTTGTTCGAAATTCGTCAAATAAGAAAAAAAATTTTGGTGACATATATTTCGAAATCCTTTTAGATTATCATTCTAAATAAGTACAAAACTCTCAATCGTTATGAGGATTGTTTGACAAGAACAATATCTAATTTTAACTCATCGTAAAAATGATGTTCTGAAACTGAAAACGTCAGAAACAACCAAAAGTGTCTTAATATGTAGTTGATAAAATATTAAATAATACATTGTTATTCGAAGAACCATCTAAATCCAGAAGTTATTTATGAAGCTTATGCCGGTGAGTGTGTGCTTATGAATATTTGAATCTATATTTTTCATGTTATTTAATATTAGTTTTCTCTCGGATACTGTTCTCCATGTTCTCACGTATTTTTGTATTATGTCTCGGTTTAATTTTCGTAATGAGTCTCCGTGGATCTTTTTCAAAATTAAGACCCTGAAATAGCGCCCAGTAAAGTAGCACTCTCCCTAAATAGCGACCTCCTATGAATAGAAGCCTGGTGTGAATTGGTGGACGGCTAGGAGATCTCCAGTTGTGGAAGAAATTTTAGTATATTAAATTTGCTTGATATTAATATTCATTTACTTCAATTTAACACTTTTTTTATCTATAAAGTTTCTCACTACAGTATTCTCTTTTCCCCCTTAGGTGGGATTGATGCCATTTAAGCATTTGTGAGGTGAGGTTGCTAGGCCTATGTCTTGACAGTTGGTTGTACGAGGTCTTAGGTCCATTATAATTTTCATTAGTCAGAAAAATTACATCTTCCTATAAAAACGTTGCCATGAGCCATCTAATATCTTTGCAAAAGATCAATGTTGCTAATATTGTATTTTGTTACTGTATATTTGGGTTATGTCTTTACATATTATGTATCATAACTAAAAGTAAACTTCCTAAGGGGGTTTGCTGTTGTAAGCATTAGTTCTTTCCAGTACCTCATGTCCCAGCCCCAGTCTAAATGTGCCAAAATTTATACATACTTGCATACTTATGGAAACGTTTTTTTCAAATCCTGGAAAATTACTTATAGTCACTTAGCTAAAGTCTATTCCAACATTTCTCACCTTTTCATTTCTTTTTGCACTACATGTTGCGAAAATCATATAAAGAAATCGAGCTTTTGTCTTTCATTAAAATGAAACTTTCTCGTCTCCAATGAAACTTTCTCGTCTCCAATGAAACTTTCTCTTCTCAAATGGAACTTTCTCGTCTCATTTCCATACAGAGGAACTGT
>NC_090734.1:124719059-124721559 GCF_036898095.1 Palaemon carinicauda
GATGTTTGAGTAGCTCCGTGAGCTCCACATTAATTTAAATCATTGTCTTCGCTTAGTATGTATTCACCCCTGTCGTCGTTTAGTCATATGTTTGTGAGCAACTTTACACAAAAACTACTGTTCCGGTTTTGACTAAATATGGTAGTCATGTTGGGTATGACACTAGGATAAGTTTGTAACATTTTGGATAAAGTACGTGAAAGTAAAAGTACGTATATAAGCACTTTAAAGATAATCGCAGTGTTGAGTAAATGCCAAATATTTTTTTCGGTAATTTTTGGTTTGTGAACAACATACGCAAGAACTGCCGAACCAATTTCAGTGAAACTCCGTGGACACTTGGAATATGTCCTTATGACAATTCCATTACATTTTAAACAAAATACATAGAAGTAAAACTACGCAGTGGAGTTAAGTGCAAAATAGGACTGTTTTGCTTGGCGAAGGCATGCTCTCTGGGTGCCCCTCTTGTTACCTCCGCCAACGAAGTTGGAAGGAGGTTATGTTTTACCCCCTGTTCGTGTGTAGTTTTTTTTTTTTTTAGTGAACACCTTCCTGACCACTATTTTAAACGTGAAGTAATGAAACTTTCAGAGATTAACTATTACGTAAAATTCAGGAAATGATTATATTTTGGAAGGTCAAAGGTCAAGGTTACGGTCGAGCAAAATATGCAATTTACGTAATCAGCCATATGGTTTGACATCGTGGTTCATATTTGAGTGTATGAAAATCCACGCAAAGGTCGAGAAATAAGCTTCCGCGGCGGAGGTCTGTGCTCTAGTGAGTGCCCCTCTGGTTTGAAATGTCATTGGAATATCTCATTATGTGATATCAACTGCAACTACATGATTGTGTAAATGTGAGTGATATTTCCCCCTAAAATCATAGGATTTAATGACGGAGAAATTAGCGTACAAGATTTTTGAATCCACCCATATGTCCAATTTGAGACCAATCATCAACTGGAATATGCATAGTTAAACTTTTATTTAACCATAAAGGAAATAATTTTTGCGACCGACTTTTGTTATTTGTTCGAAATTCGTCAAATAAGAACGCTTTATTGGCGACTTATATTTCGAAATCCTTCTAAATTTTCATTCTAAATAAGTACAAAACTCTCAATCGTTATGAGGATTGTTTGACAAGAACAATCTCTAATTTTAACTCATCGTAAAAATGATGTTCTGAAACTGAAGACGTCAGAAACAGCCAAAAGTGTCTAAATATGTATTTGATAAAATGTTAAATAATACATTGTTATTCGAAGAACCATCTAAATCCATAAGTTATTTGTGAAGCTTATGCTGGTAAGTGTGTGCGTATGTATATGTGAATCTCTATTTTTTATGTTATTTAATCTTAGTTTTCTCTCGGATACTGTTCTCCATGTTCTCACGTATTTTTGTATTATGTCTCGGTTTAATTTTCGTAATGAGTCTCCGTGGATCTTTTTCAAAATTAAGACCCTGAAATAGCGCCCAGTAAAGTAGCACTCTCCCTAAATAGCGACCTCCTATGAATAGAAGCCTGGTGTGAATTGGTGGACTGCTGGGAGATCTCCAGTTGTGGAAGAAATTTTAGTATATTAAATTTGCTTGATATTAATATTCATTTACTTCAATTTAACACTTTTTTTTTTATCTATAAAGTTTTTCACTACAGTATTCCCTTTTCCCCTTTAGATGGGATTGATGCCATTTAGCATTTGTGAGGTGAGGTTGCTAGGCCTATGTCTTGACAGTACGAGGTCTTAGGTCCATTATAATTTTCATTAGTCAGAAAGATTAAATCTGCCGATAAAAAGCGTTGCCATGAGTCATTTAATATCTTTGCTAAAGATCAATGTTGCTAATATTGTATTTTGTTATTTGTATATTTGGGTTTGTCTTTACATAGTATGTATCATAACTAAAAGTAAACTTCCTAAGGGGGTTTACTGTTGTAAGCATTAACTCTTTAGAGTACCCCAGCCCCAGTCTAAATATGCCAAATTTCATACATAGGTGCATACTTCTGGAAACGTTTTGTCGAATCGTGGAAAATTGCTTGCAGTCACTTGGCTAAAGTCTATTCCAACAGTTCTCACCTTTTCAGTTCTTCTTGCACTACATGTTGCGCAAATCATATAAAGAAATCGAGCTTTTGTCTTTCATTAAAATGAAACTTTCTCGTCTCCAATGAAACTTTCTCGTCTACAATGAAACTTTCTCTTCTCAAATGAAACTTTCTCTTCTCATTTCCATACAGAGGAATTGTCCCCCAAATGCCATCCTATATTCCCTCTTTGGTATTCAGACACTTTCAGGTTTCCAGAATTTTAGTGAAGCTGATGACTGTAACACTTATCTTTCCTTTCCGGAAACAAGCACCAAAAGTGGCACATATACGCATTGGGATTGCTCATGTGATATAACCCCTTATCCACCTAAAATTAAATATGGTGGCCACCATTTTTCGTAATTAAATCGCAAAGACTTGTCCTATATTAATGATG
>NC_090734.1:124726559-124731559 GCF_036898095.1 Palaemon carinicauda
GGGACCCTTTTTATGCCTATTTAAACTTTTTAACCCTACCATAATTTTCTTAACTATACTGGATGTAATCTATTTATACGTCCCTGTCTGGCATTCTATTGGACGGGAGATAGTCCCTTTCAAACTCTATAGTTTATTGTGCTGTCTGCAACCTCACCATCCTTTTCCTTGTGAGCTAAGGATGGTGGTGGGGGGAGGGGGTATGGGGGTGGCGGGAGCCTATAAGTCTATCTGCTGAGTCATTACCAGCCATTGCCTAGCCCTCCCGTAGTTTGCTTTTCTATCATCCATATATATGTATATATATATATATATATATATATATATATATATATATGTGTGTGTGTGTATATATATGTATATATATGTGTGTATATATATGTATACACGTAGTATATATATGTATATGTATGTATGTATTTATGCATATATGTATATATATATATATATATATATATATATATATAATGTATAAATATATGTAATTATATGTATATGTATGTATGTATATATATATATATATATATATATATATATATATATATATATAGATATATATATATAGATATATATATTATACGCAAATTATTAATTCTCAATGGTCAATCCACATATTGTGAAACATATTTCAGGAATGAATCATCCAAATTGCGATGAACCGCTAAAATTCCTTTGGCTCTCGAAAAATAATTGCGCCTTGCGTTACCAGCAACGGCTGGCAAGAGATGCGAAGAATTCCCTTCAATATGACTCATTTCCATTTCAAAGGGAAAATATCTCGGCCAATTAGGAAGCGATAATGCTCCTGCTGGAATTGTCTGATCAGTAATTACTGGTGATGACTTTTTTATTTCATTTCGTTTGATCAATACTTCAGGTGTTTCATATTTTTTCAGCTTCTATTTTAAAGTTATATTTTTTCAGAATGTTTCGTTATTTTTTTTTTTATTTTTTTTTTTAGTAAGATATTAGATCCTGAAATTGATGGGTATTTTGCTTGTCATTGAAGTCTGGGAAATTCATTCTTGTTGCAATTTTATTGGTGCTTGGTAAGGATATCTGAAATTGGTTCGAAAATAATAAATAACTTGGTCAGTGCAAATTTCTTTTGTAGAATTTAAAGTATAACTATTCAATCATTCAAGAAATTTTACAATTAAGCTTTTATTATTCATTTTGTGATTTTCAATTTGTTCATTTGTATCCAGAATCTCACAATTTACAACAACAAAAAATTCAATCTGATAAGTGAGCTTCATAATTTTCTAATTATTTAGGCATATGTCAGAGAACTTATTGCTTATAAGAAATTCACACATGCTGAATTTTCATTTAAGTTTCACTGTCCTTGGTTTTGTACTACACCATCGGTAAAACAAATGGATAACTGGAAGATGTTTGAGTAGCTCCGTGAGCTTCACATTAACTTAAATCATTCGCGTAGTATGTATTCACCCCTGTCGTCGTTCATTCATGTGTTTGTGAGCAACTTTAACCAAAAACTACTGTTCCGGTTTTGACCAAATATGGTAGTCATTTTGGGTATGACCCTATGATGAATTTGTAACATTTTGGATAAAGTACGTGAAAGTAAAAGTACGCATAAGTACTTTAAAGATAATCGCAGTGTTGAGTAAATGCCAAATATTCTGTTTGGTAATTTTTGGTTTGTGAACAACATACGCAAGAACTGCCGAACCAATTTCAGCGAAACTCCGTGGTCACTTGGAATATGTCCTTAGGGCATTCCATTACATTTTAAAGAAAATACATCGAAGTAAAACTACGCAGTGGAGTTAAGTGTAAAATAGGACTGTTTTGCGTGGCGAAGGCATGCTCTCTGGATGCCCCTCTAGTTACCTCCGCCAACAAAGTTGGAAGGAAGTTATGTTATACTCCCTGTTTGTGTGTGTTCTTTTTTGTGAACACCTTCCTGACCACTATTTTAAACGTAAAGTAATGAAACTTGCAGAGATTAACTGTTATGTAAAATTCAGGAAATGATTAAATATTGGAAGGTCAAGGTCAAAGGTCAAGGTTACGGTCAAGCAAAATATCCAATTTACGTAATCAGCCATATGGTTTGACATCGTTGTTACCGAGAATTCAAACTTGGTTCATATTTGAGTGTGTGAAAATCCACGCAAAGGTCGAGAAATATTAGCTGCTGCGGCTGAGGTCTGCGCTCTAGTGAGTACTCCTCTTGTTTGAAATGTAACTGGAACATCTCATTTTGTGATATCAACTGGAACTATAAGATTGTGCAAATGTGAGTGATATTTCCCCCTAAAATCATATGATTTAATGACGGAGAAATTACCATATAAGATTTTTGAATCCACCCATCTGTTCAATTTGAGATCAATCATCAGCTGGAATATGCATAGTTAAACTTTTATTTAACCATGAATGAAATAATTTTTGCGACCGTCTTTTGTTATTTGTTCGAAATTCGTTAAATTAGAATGCTTTTTGTTAACTTATATTTCGAAATGCTTTTAGATTATCATTCTAATTAAGTATAAAACTCTCAATCGTTATGAGGACTGTGACAAGAACAATCTCTAATTTTAGCTCATCGTAAAAATGATGTTCTGAAACTGAAAACGTCAGAAACAGCCCAAAGTGTCTAAATATGTAGTTGATAAAATGCTAACTAATACATTGTTATTCGTAGAACCTTCTAAATCCATAAGTAATTTATGAAGCTTATGCTGGTGATTGTGTGCGTATGTATATGTGAATCCATTTTTTCCTATGTTATTTAATCTTAGTTTTTTCTTGAATAATGTTCTCCATGGTCTCACGTCTTTTGATATGTTTTCTTGAATAATGTTCTCCATGTTCTCACGTCTTTTTATATTGTCTCGGTTTAATTTTCGTAATGAGTCTACGCGGATCTTTTTCAAAATTAAGACCCTGAAATAGCGCCCAGTAAAGTAGCACTCTCCCTAAATAGCGACCTCCTATGAATAGAAGCCTGGTGTGAATTGGTGGACTGCTGGGAGATCTCCAGTTTGGGAAGAAATTTTAGTATATTAAATTTGCTTGATATTAATATTCATTTACTTCAATTTAACACTTTTTTTATCTATAAAGTTTCTCACTACAGTATTCTCTTTTCCCCTTTGGATGGGATTGATGGCACTTAGCATATGTGAGGTGAGGTTGGTTGTCTACTTTTTTATCTATGTAAAGTTTCTCACTACAGTATTCCATTTTCCCCTTTAGATGGGATTGATGTCATTTGGCATTTGTGAGGTGAGGTTGCTAGGCCTATGTCTTGACAGTTGGTTGTACGAGGTCTTATGTCCATTATGATTTTCATTAGTCAGAAAAATTACATCTTCCTATAAAAACGTTGCCATGAGCCATCTATCTTTGTAAAAGATCAATGTTGCTAATATTGTATTTTGTTATTTGTATATTTGGGTTTATGTCTTTACATATGTATCATAACTAAAAGTAAACTTCCTAAGGGGGTTTGCTGTTGTAAGCATTAGTTGTTTGTAGTACCTCCTGTCCCAGCCCCAGTCTAAATGTGCCAAAATTCATACATACTTGCATACTTATGGAAACGTTTTTTTCAAATCCTGGAAAATTGCTTACAGTCACTTGGCTAAAGTCTATTCCAACATTTCTTAGTTTTTTAGTTCTTGTTACACCATGTTGCGCAAATCATATAAATAAATCGAGCTTGTGTCTTTCATTAAAATGAAACTTTCTCGTCTCCAATGAAACTTTCTCGTCTCCAATGAAACTTTCTCGTCTCCAATGAAACTTTCTCTTCTCAAATGAAACTTTCTCTTCTCAAATGAAACTTTCTCTTCTCATTTCCATACAGAGGAATTGTCCCCCAAATGCCATCCTATATTCTCTCTTCGGTGTTCAGACACTTTCAGGGTTTCCAGAATTTTAGTGAAGCAGATGACTGTAACACTTATCTTTCCTTTCCGGAAACAAGCTCCAAAAGTGGCACATATACTCATTGGGACTGCTCATGTGATGTAACCTCTTATCCACCTAAAATTAAATATGGTAGCCACCATTTTTCGTAATTTAATCACAAAGACTTGTCCTATATTAATGATCATGTCAAATCATGCATGTATTACCAATTAGAATCTCAGTTTCAAACTCTGTACCTACTCACTTGCTTCCTTGTTCGATAAAGTCATTTTCGAAATAGTAATTAGGGAAAAAGTGCCCATATCATTGGCACCATCCGTGTGATTATATTATTGGATGTACATATAGGCAGTTGGCATTTACTTTACCACACCGCTTGTAAACCTTTCATCTTGAGTTGCACAACGTCATGCAAGTCATAACAAAACTGTAAAAGGGATGGCTGAAAATGGTAGCTTAATTCAAAGGATAAAACTTTGCTTCTCAATTATTCTGTTTCTTGTTTGACACAATAAAAGAAGGGAGATTGGCTGGGGGAAAGTCGATATGTGTTTCATGATTCAGCAGCAATTAGTGTGAATTCATTTCTCTTCTAGGGAGACATGAAACGGATTGATCTTTTGATCTTTAAAAAAAATATTCACTTGCACACATACTTTCTATGTATGTGTATATGTATATATATATATATATATATATATATATATATATATATATATATATATATGTGTGTGTGTGTGTGTGTATATATATATATATATAATATATACTATATATATAGATATAGATATAGATAGATAGATAGATAGATTGATAGATATGTATTGTATACATTCATATATATATATGGATGTGTGTATATGTATATGTATATATATATATAATATATATATATATATATATATATATATATATATATATATATATATATTTATCATGAGAGAGAGAGAGAGAGAGAGAGAGAGAGAGAGAGAGAGAGAGAGAGAGAGAGAGAGAGAGTCTTGATGATTGAATTAATTCACACAAGAAATATAGCATTAAATTTTCCTGACATGGCTTTCGAGCTTCTATCATAATTCTAAAGATGTTCG
>NC_090734.1:124749059-124754059 GCF_036898095.1 Palaemon carinicauda
GTATATTTATATATACAGCATTATATATATATATATATATATATATATATATATATATATATATATAACCGTTGCTAGTCCACTGCACAACAAAGACCTCAGACATGTCCTTCCACTTGCTTCTGTGTATGGGGTTTTCTGTGCCAGTCAACACCCGCAAACTACTTTAGTTTGTCAATCCATTGTCTTCTCTTCCTTCCCCTGCATCCTTTACAATCTCTAGGGATCCATTCTGTTATTCTTTATGATCATCTATTGTCTGTTAATCTCATTATAAATCTTGTCCATTTATTTTTCTTACAAGTTTTAAAATATCCTCTACTTATGTTTGCTCTCGTATCCATGCTGCTCTTTTTCTATCTCCTATTGTTATTCCCATTATTATTATTTTCCAAAATTTTTTGAGTTGTAACTAGCTTTTGTTTTAAGGCTTTAGTAAAACTCAATGCATATTTTAATACTGGCAGAACCATTTCTTTAAATACTTTTCCTTTGTAGAGAAAGTGGCATCATACTTTTTATATTATTTTGTTTACCACATGCTCTCCAGCCCAGGCTTATCCTTCTTTTAATTTCGGTCTCGTGTCCTGGGGAAACAATGTTTGTCCCAAGTACGTATTTTCTTTAAAAATACCCTCTTAATGAGAGAATGCCTTGATGAAATCATTGAGCTTCAGCACGGCATTTCATTCCTGTGCTGAAACTTGGTGACGGGCAAGAGGGCTCTCGAACTTGAGGAAATTGCTCCCCCAGTTCGAATCTAAATTTCTCTCTTTCACCTTTTTCTTTTTCTCAATATTACTTCGACCTTATCCTAATTTCATGAACTTTCTTTCGTCTTGCTTTCCAAACTCTGAGAAAAATTTCCCTCATTATATATGTGTATATATTATGTCCATATATATATATATTTTTTTTTTCCCTATGGCTTGGATGTTTCTACATCTATTGTAGCCCCGGCGGGGATGTTCATACATCCTTTATTGCTGCCTGCTTTGATGAGTGGGAGGAGGTGTCACGGTTGGGAGGTGTTTGCACTCAAAGCTATATGTGAGAGTATTGGATGATTTCAGCCATCCCGAAGATGGTTTGGACCTTTTTGGCGGAACTATTCTCAAGTGTTGGGTCTTCGGAATCCAGGGGGGATCCGATGCTTGGGGTAGGACTCTTGGCTTTTGGCCGGAAGCCCGTCATTACAGATATGGGGAGGATGATTCCATAGTTTCTTGGTCTCAGTCCTAACAGGCGGGTTCAGCTTACACCTGTGCCTCTATATCTGTTTTGATGCTATCCTTCGGGTAGGGTATGGAGTGGACCATTTGGGAAGTATACTCTCATTGTGCCGATAGTGGAGAGTGCAAATTTCCTTTCTGATGTGTGATGGCCTAACATTCTCAAGCAGGTACATCAAACTAACCCTTTTCTCTCTCTCTCTCGTCTAATGGATTCTTTAAGTAACGAACCCCCATCCCCTGGATACGCTGACTCTCCCCCGGCACTGTTGACGACCTCTGCTAATTCAATTAAGGAAAATTCTGTTGACGACCTAGGAACAAAAAAGGACCCCTCTACTCATGTTTTAAACCCAATTAAGTCGGGTAACAAACGGAAACTCCGAATCCTTTGTTACCCAAATTCCAATAAATACTGATTATGATATGATATATAAAGCATTTAGATGCTATGGAGTGATAAAAGAAATTAGAATGAAACTTGAAAATGAAAAATGGCATTCATGGATAACTTATAACAATCATGAAGAAGCATTCAACGCAATATGTAACATCAATGATATCAAAATTAATAACTTAAATGTCATGGGTGCCCTATGTGATAAGATACCAAACAGTTTGGATGTATATAGACCTGCTGACTAGTTTGAGAAAGATATCGATTTAACTATGCTCCCCCAAAGAAAGCCAAAACCACCAATGTGGCTTGTTGCTGAGCCTAAAGGGAGTAATAGGAATTATTTTAAAATTAGCAAACTAATTCAGAAAAAGGTAGGAACCATTGCACCAGGGGATATATCTCGCTTTGGGAAAAATAGCTTCCTAATCCATGCAAAATCATACACGCAATCAGTAATACTGTGTAACCTTATGACAAGCAGTGATGAGGATATGTTAGATGTCAAACCCCACCTAAACTTTAGTTACGGAAGGGGAGTAGTCTTCAATAAAGATCTGTATGAATTTACAGAAGAGGAAATACTAGCCATGTGCCCATTAACAGTGTGGAAAGTGCATAAGATTCCTGGGACGTCAATGATTATCCTTACTTTCCAGGATGCTGATGTGCCTTTCCACATCGATATTGAAAATGAAAGAATAAAAGTTCGACCTTTTAAACAAAAGCCCTTACAATGCTTCAAATGTTTCAAATTTGGACATCCTTCTAAAGTTTGTAAAAATGAAAAAATGTGTAGCATCTGTGCCAGTCCTTATCATGGAGAGTGTACACTTGAGCCCAGCTGTTTGAAATGCAATTCAAACCATAAGTCAACTGACAGGAGCTGTGAGATTTATAAGTTTGAAGAAGCAGCCCTCAACAAATCCAGTGTAGAACACATAAGTGTAGGACATGCCAAAAGACTACTGAAAAAACCAAACAGCTATGCAAAGGCACTGAAATCAAGAGAAAATATACCACAGGAGTCATCGAACCCACATAGTGCTGCCAGTAATTCCAAGAAAAGAAATACATCATCCAATGATGGTAAAGTTTTACGTGACAAGGTAAGCATATTGCCTTCCAAGGCTTTGCCACTGTGTATTAAAACTGCGACACTGCCCACTTCTATACAAACTTCATCCCCCATTACCAGCAATAGTACTAACCTCTCTCAGGCCATGTCCTTGCCTGATTTGATGGAGGTTCCACCCGAAACAAAGTTACCAGGTGCACCTGTGGTAGGGAAGGTGCAAAAACCTGGTAGATCCTCACCACCTACAAATAGGAAAAGAGAGAGACCTCCATCTCTCTCACCCCCTTCCATAAGAAATATTAGAGTTATGACATCAAATAAATATGATGTTTTGTCTGTTGATGTTTCTGGTCACCCAGAAGACAATTTAAATAAATCAGAAATTCAAGTTGAGGTCCACCATCCCCCTCAACAATTGGATCAGAAGGACAACAAGAAAAGAACAAACAAAAAACCATATTTATCAAGACCCTCTCTAATAAAACCACCGGGAAATAGCATTAGATCAAAAATTGCTAATGGGAAGACTTCATCTAAAAGCTCTTCCAAAAAATAAACCATAGTTTTTTCCTCCATTTTGCAATGGAACTGTCAGGGTTTGAGGGCGAAATATGAAGAACTTAAGCTCCTAATTCACGAGCAATCCCCCATAATTGTATGTCTACAGGAAAGTATGCTTGATTCTAACACTCCTAGTCCTCGAGAGTATGTTAGCTATAGAACACCATATAATCAGCAAGCAGGGAGCCATGGCGGAAGGCTCATGTACATTCGTCGAGATGTTCCCCAAATACCCATGTCTATACGTACAACCCTGCAGGCAGTTGTTGTACAAATTGATATAGGGAGAAAATATACAATATGCTCTCTGTACTTACCTCCAAATGATAATATTTTATATGATGATTTAGCAGAGGTCATTCAACAACTCCCTCAACCTTTTCTCTTACTGGGAGATATGAATGGTAGACATCCTTTATGGGGTGATGTTTTGGCCAACACAAGGGGCAATATTATCTCATCAATTGTGGAGAATGAGGATGTGGGACTCCTTAATACAGGAGAGCCCACACACTTCCATGTTCAGACAGGTACTTTGTCATGCATTGACCTTTCAATTGCAAGCTCTAACTGCCTTCTTGATTTTGATTGGAGGACATTAGATGATTGGCATACTAGTGATCATGCACCAATCATTATAAACACCAACAAGGGTCCGCCTTTGCAAAGATCGCCACGTTGGAATCTAGACAAGGCAGACTGGGTTAAATTTTCCGAGCTAAGCGAAATCGAAGGGAGAGCAGAACAGTTTGAAAGTGTTGATGATGCCATAGACCTACTGAATGGAACTCTTCATACAGCAGGAGTCAATTCAATTCCCAAAACAACAGGGTTATTCAAACGACGACCAGTCCCGTGGTGGTCTTCAGAACTAACTGCACTCCACAGAGCCACAAGAAGATCTCTAACACGATTGCGTAGACGCAGAACTGATGAGAATTTAACTATGTACAAGAAATGTAGAGCACAGTTCCGTCGTGCCATGAAAGAAGCAAGGCGCCAGTCATGGATGTCTTTTGTTTCCTCCATTAACAGTAGAACACCACCATCTTCTGTGTGGAGGAAAGTAAAAAAGATAGCTGGCAAATTCACCCCCAACCCACCACCAGTGTTGAAGGTGAATGGCCAGTATGTAACTGAAGCAAATGAAGTTAGCAATGCCCTGGCTAATCATTTTTCAAATGTATCCAGCAAGTGTGAAGGAGCCCCTGGTCACCAGTATAGGAGCACTGAAGAAAAGAAAATTTTAAATTTTGCAACAAGAAGGGAAGAGTCGTATAATTCTCCTTTCACTGAAAGAGAATTTGATTCCGCACTTGCTCATTGCAACGATACAGCCCCTGGACCCGATGGAATTCCATATGCAATGATTAAACATGTCCATTTTAATACAAAGCTATTTATTTTAAGCATTATTAATAGAATATGGCATGATCATAGTTACCCAAGTGTTTGGGAACTAGCCATTATTTTAGCCTTTTTAAAACCCGGTAAAGACAAGTTTTTAGCAGCAAACTATCGTCCTATTGCATTGACATCTTGTTTATGTAAAATCATGGAGAAGATGGTCAATGCAAGGCTGATATGGTACCTTGAAAAGAAAGGTATTTTATCACCGATTCAATGTGGATTCCGAAAAATGCACTCAACGACTGATGTGTTGATACGACTTGAGTCATCTATTTGTGAAGCCTTTGCTTCCAAACAGCACCATGTTACAGTATTTTTTGAC
>NC_090734.1:124759059-124761559 GCF_036898095.1 Palaemon carinicauda
ATTCAATGTAAAACCGAAGGACACTTCAGGATTTCGTAGGATCCGTCGGTACAACGTGAAGGGCACTGGCAGCATAGCTTGTTAGTCTTTGTATCGGCCTTTCTGCCAATAGTTGCACTTAATGTATAGCCCTTTAATAAACCACCGTTCGTGTTCCCTTTAAGTCTTGTATGTTTTCCCCAGTTGTTCCTGATGGCCGAATGGTCTCCTAGGCCCCATCACCGGTACTAATGGTCCAAATTTAACTCATAAATCCAGTTTAAAATGTGTGGTGATTCCGTACCATGCTTGTAATCATATGCCAGATAATTCAATTTTTTTTTATGGACATTGAATTGTATAGCATGTGCTCTGCTAGTTAATGGTATATTTCTTAGTTCCTTTATTCATGGCCATACTTTTACTTAGGTAGTTAAAGTCAAGGTTATATCCTCTTACTGATATAACTGACGGGTTTATTTATAGGTGTTCATTCCTTAATAACACCTCTTCATTTTACTAGAATTAAGTATGCTCTGTGGTATATTGAAAAATATATCAATGAGGTAAGAAGATGATTAAAAGATGATGATGCATCGGTGGAGTGAAGAAAAGAGTGGGATGTTGACAACATCCGTTTCTATTAATTCGTTTTATAAAATTAATGCGATATGTGGTGGATTAGGAAAGGGAAATAAGAATGACTCCAGCAGCATTATTTTCGTAGAGGAAAGGTGCGAATTCGCCATGAAAAGGGAGAGTAATACGGGAAAGCTTTTAATAAGGAAATAAAAATAATTTTAAATGCAAGCAGGGTAAACATTAGTTTCTAAAAATTTTTTTGCTCACGTTTTTGTGACAAAGAATTGAAAAGAATGGTAGGGGACCACTATCGGATTAAATAAAAGTATATGTACATGGCATGCTTACTTTGTATACACACACACACACACACACACATATATATATATATATATATATATATATATATATATATATATATATATATATATATAAAATAGATAGATAGATAGATAGTTGACAATTACGATTTTCTTGTCTTTTGACAGCGAACAACCATTAGGAAAAAAAACCTCCTTAGGGGAGGTATTTAAATTTCCTTGGGCATGTAATCCTCTGAGCAATTTCGTTAAGATGTTAAATACACTTGAAAGGAATTTGACACAGAAATTCACAGAGAGAGAGAGAGAGAGAGAGGAGAGAGAGAGAGGAGAGAGAGAGAGAGAGAGAGAGAGAGAGAGAGAGAGAGAGAGAGAATCTTATTGAAAAGTCCCTGGAATCTTGTAGATTTTTTTCAACCGCAATATTAAATGTCATCCTGATCCTTTTGGGCGTTAAGGATTGATACGCGGGATTGCTTAGGTAATGTTAAAGGGTTTTCTTCACACTATAGTTCTCTTTTTTATGTCTCATGTTTCACCTTCACCGTGAACGATAAGAGAAACGTTATGGAAAATGGTGTCTTATGAAATAATTAGGATTATGATTTTTTTTTTAATGTGAAAATTAAAAAGGCTTCCACGTCCGTAAGCTTTCATTATGACCATCGGGCCAACATTCTTTTTTCATCACTCTTAGAATATTCAATGTGAATCCATTACATATTTGGTCATACCCGTTTAATTGTGTATCATTTTGCTTTTTGTTGTTCTCTGGAAATAACTTCGTCAGTTTAGAACATCCAGGGAAATTGTGGTGGCGTGTTGGAAACCCTCCTTCCTGGCGATTTTCTGGACTGGGTTCGAGTCCCGCTCAAGCTCGATAGTTTCTTGTAGTGTCTACAACCTCACCATCCATGTGAGATACGGAAGAGAGAGAGAGAGGGGGGGGGGGAGAAAGAAGCCTATTGGTGCACCTGCTGAGTCATCAGCAGTCATTGCTTGGTCCTCCATGGTCCTATCTTGGATGGAGAGAATTCTTAGGCGCAGATCATAATACGGTCAGTCTCTAGTGCATCGTCCTGCCAACCAGGTAATGTCACATTCCCCTGCCTCTCTCATTCATGAGTGGCCTTTTAAACCTTAAACCTCTGCTTATATCACTCCAATGTCCCCTTCCCACTAGGTACCACAGAAAGCCTCGCTACAGCTACAGTATAGGGGGTTAGGATAGGTGGATAGGGGAGGGGGGTGATTAGGATTTTGGAATGATTGGAGGGGAAAGAGGCAAAATAAAGTACAGTGGGCAGTGAAAAAAATGGTGCAGACCCAATAGCCCTTTTTGTGTGTGTGTGTGTGTTAACATCATCCCTTATGGACTACAAGGAAGTGATTTCTGTTGCCAGCCTCCGAGGGACTAGTGATTTCATGATTATTCCTTTAGTGTTTGTTCATTTATTCGATTATTCACCTTTTTGATTTCTTTTAACAAAAAAAGAAAAACTTCGTGATAGTTCAATCGTTCCAAATTCACCGTCCTGACTGTTCAAAACAAAGGGCAGATAGTTCAACCGAATATGACCTCTATCGGCAGGTAGGGTCACTATGAGGAAGTTCTCGTT
>NC_090734.1:124771559-124779059 GCF_036898095.1 Palaemon carinicauda
TGATCTGTTGGAAGACCCAGGCCTACATAGCTGACAACTATGAAGCATGAAGTGGGAGATGATGATTGGAGAAGTATTGAATTTACAGCTGAAGATAGAGACGACTGACGAAATCTAACCGAGGCCCTTTGATTCCAGCGAGTCTTTTTCATTCCTTTGTTCAAACGTAGCAGGAAAAACGGACGTTTAACTTAAAACCTGTCAGACAGGTCTAGGTAGACGGAAAGGCGAGAAGCGGGGAGAGGATGTAGTCCTACCCTGGGGAGAGGGTGTCGGGTGTGTGTTCATATCTAAATATTTATTCGTTATTTTGACGGGTCGGGTACACTAGTAAAAAAAATATTAATAATAATAATAATAATAATAATAATAATAATAATAAAAAGCAGAGGGAGAATAAGACCAGTATTAACTGGCCCAGCAACGTGTCATACTTAATTACCTCCATTTGGGTGGGGGGTGGGTAGAAATAGGCCAGTCTAATTAACAGCTTCTCTTAATGATTTTATGAGAGATCAGTGGAATTAATGACGTCACAGCGCCATTTGATGCGAATAGGAAGTGAAGAAATAAACCCTTTGAAATTCTGAAGCATGCAGTAGTAAATGTCCTTTTTCTCGATGTTGTGGCCGATGTGGTAACGTCCCTGACTGGTGACCGCCTGGCTGGGGTTCGAGAACCGCTCGAACTTGTTAGATTCTTTGGTCGCTGCAACCTCACTCTTTTTGTTAACTAAGAATTAGAGTTTGGGGGAGCCTGTAGGTCTATCTGGTGAGTCATCAGCAACCACTGACTGGCCCTCCTTGGTCCTAGCTTGGGTTGAGAGGGGGCTTGGGCGCTGATCATATGGATATATATCGTATGTATATCAGTTTTTGCCATTCATGAGCGGCCATTAAACCTTTAAACCGATGGTGATAGGATGGGAGAAGGAAGTTATATTGTCATATGAATCATAAAATCCAATTGTGACTAATCAAAGGCACTGATTAAATTAATGAAAAATTATGGTTAATTAATTCACGAGATGAAAAACAAGAAATACGGCACTTTAATGCCTTCGGTATTTTAAATAATTATCAAAATTTCAATGTTTAAAAGAATAAAATCTATTGGTAATACATGAAAAAAAATTGTTTTTCTTGGAAGAAAAAGAGGTAATAGCTTCATTTTAAACAGTGTGAAATCTCTCTCTCTCTCTCTCTCTCTCTCTCTCTCTCTCTCTCTATATATATATATATATATACAGTATATATATATATATATATATATCAATATATATGTATATCAATATATATGTATATCAATATATATGTATATTATAAAAAATTTATATACACACACATATATATATATATATATATATTATATTTGTATATGTATATATATATATATATATATATATTTGTATATATATATATATATATATATGAATGAGAGAGAGAGAGAGAGAGAGAGAGAGAGAGAGACATATGCAGTATATAAATATAAATATATATATATATATATATATATATGTATATATTATTAATGATTGGGAGACCAAAAAGATCTTGGTGTAAGTGTGGAAATAACAGACTCAATTCTAAACAGCAAAGGTTTTAGATTTGCAAATAATATGTTGAAGAATAGATGTTCCTTATATCAACAGAACGAGGATTTTAATAATACTTATAAAAAGATTGAGACATGTGGGTGTGTGTGTGTACGTAAAAATTACGATAGCTGACTAATGATAAGCATAAATTATGCATCTTAGTCATTAAAGGAAAAATTAAAAGACTTGAGTGGAGTTAGTACTTTGTGAGTCACATTATGTCGCTGATAAGAATAACTTCGATCCAGTATTTACATATTTTTCTTCGTGGTTTTACATATATATATATATATATATATGTGTGTGTGTGTGTGTATGTATGAACATATATATATATATATATATATGTATGTATGTATGTATGTATGTATATATAAACATACATACATACTTATTGATTCCATTCATACACACTACTACCACTATTACTTCAAGTGTGACATACTTAAGGGTTTCGCCCAGACCAAAGGGCTCATCAGGTGGGTTTTGCCAACTTCTATATTTGCAGGCTTGGTTCCCACGACCCCTTCCTAAAGCCAAGCATCCTTAGGCAGGGATTTAAGGCTCTCAGTATAAGGCTAGGCTTTTAGCCATTCATCATAGGGCCAGCCATTTAGGCCATTCATCCTAAAGCAGGGCTTTTAGGTCATTCATTATAAGGCTAGGCATTTAAGTCACTCATCCTAAGGCCAGGCTTTTAAATCATTCATCCTAAGGCCAGGCATTTAAGCCTTGTATTATAGGGCCAGGCATTTAAGCCATTCATTATAAGGCCAGACATTTCAGCCATTCATTTTCAGGCTAGGCATTTAAGCCTTTCATCCTAAGGCCAAGCTTTTAAATCATTCATCCTAAGGCCAGGCATTTAAGCCTTGTATTATAGGGCCAGGCATTTAAGCCATTCATTATAAGGCCAGACATTTCAGCCATTCATTTTCAGGCTAGGCATTTAAGCCATTCGTCCTCTGGCCAGGCATTTAACCTTCCATCCTAAGGCCAGGCTTTTAAATCATTCATCCTGAGGCCAGGTATTTAAGCCAAACATTTAAGGCTAGGCATTTAAGCCATTCATACTAAGGCCAATCATTTAATCCAGTCATTATAAGGCCAGACATTTAAACCATTAGTCATAAGGCCAGGCTTTTAGGCTATTCATTATAAGGCCAGGCATTTAAGCCATTCATTTCAAGGCCAGGCTTTTAGCCATTAATTTTAGGGTCAGGCATTTAAGCCATTCATTATGAGCGTAGGCATTTAAGCCATTCATTATAAGGCTAGGCATTTAAGCCATTCATCACTAGGCCAGGCATTTAAGCCATTCATCACTAGGCCAGGCATTTAAGCCATTTATTATGAGCCTAGGCATTTAAGCCATTCATTATAAGGCCAGGCATTTAAGCCATTCATTATGAGCGTAGGCATTTAAGCCATTCAACATAAGACTAAGCATTCAAGCCTTTCATCGTAAGGCCAGGTATTTAAGCCATTCATTATAAGGCTAGGCATTTAAGCCTTTCATCCTAAGGCTAGGCATTTTAGTCATTCGCCCTAAGGCTAGACATTTAAGCCATTCATATTATGGCTAAGCATTTAAGCCATTCATCCTAAGAGCAGGCATTTAAGCCATTCATTACAAGGCTAGGCATTTAAGCTTTTCATCCTAAGACCAGATATTTAAGCCATTCATTACAAGGCTAGGCATTTAAGCTTTTCATCCTAAGACCAGATATTTAAGCCATTTATTATAAGGCTAGGCATTTAAGCCATTTATCATTAGGCCAGGCATTTAAGCCATTCATTATTAGGCTCTGCAGTTAAGCCAATCATCATTCGGCTCTGCAAAGGCAAGTATAATTGTGCCAGGCATTTAAGCTAAGCATCCTTTTGCCAGGCATTTAAGGCAAGCTTCTTTATGCCAGGTATCCAAGCCAAGTGATTTTATGCAATACAGTTAACTCAAGCATTATAAGGCCAGGCAGTTAAGACAAGCATCCCTATGCCAGGTATGGAAGCTTTCCCTCCTTAGGCCAGGTAGTTAAGCCAAACATTCTTAGGCCAGTCAGTTAAGTTAAACATCCTTAGCTGAGGTAGTTACGCAAAACTTCCTTAGGCATGGCCTCTAAGCCATAGTTCCTAAGGCAAGGCATTTAAGCCATACAACCTTAGCCCAGGTAGTTAAGCCTCGCACCCCTATACAAATTAGGTAAGCCAAACATCCCTAGTCCAGGCGTTCATGCCAAACTTTAGTCCAGTCACCTAGGCCCTTCTTTTTAGGCCAGCCAGTTAAGCATTTCGGTTTTTTCCGGACAGTTCAGCCAAACACAGACCAGGTAGTTAGCCAAACCTTCTCAGATAAGGCAGGTCAGCCAAACATCCCTAGGCCAGGCAGTTAAGCCATACACCCTCAGACAAAGTAGTTAAGCCCAACATCCTTAGCCCTGTCAGTTGAGCCAAACATCCTTAGCCAAGGCAGTTAAGCCAAGCATCATTAGGCCAGGCAGTTAAGCCAAGCATCTTTAGGCCAGGCAGTTAAGCTAAGCATCTTTAGGCCAGGCAGTTAAGCCAAAAATCATTAGGCCAGGCAGTTAAGCCAAAAATCATTAGGCCAGGCAGTTAAGCCAAGCATCATGTTGTCAGGCAGTTGAGCCAAAACATTATTAGGCCAGGCAGTTAAGCCAAGCATCATCAGGCCAGGCAGATAAGCCAAGCATTATTAGGCCTTTCAGTTAAGCCAAACATCATTTTGCCAGGCAGTTAAGCCAAACATTATTAGGCCAGGCAGTTAAGCCAAGCATCATTAGGCCAGGCAATTAAGCCAAAAATCACTAGACCAGGCAGTTGAGCCAAGCATCATTTTGTCAGGCAGTTAAGCCAAACATTATTAGGCCAGGCAGTTAAGCCAAGCATCATTATGCCAGGCAGTTAAGCCAAGTATTATTAGGCCAGGCAGTTAAGCCAAGCCTCATTAGGCCAGGCAGTTAAGCCAAGCATCATTTTGTCAGGCAGTTAAGCCAAGCATCAGTAGGCCTTGCAGTTAAGCTAAGCATCATTATGCAAGGCAGTTAAGCCAAGCATTATTAGGCCAGGCAGTTAAGCCAAGCATTATTAGGCCAGGCAGTTAAGCCAAGCATTATTAGGCCAGGCAGTTAAGCCAAGCCTCATTAGGCCAGGCAGTTAAGCCAAGCATCATTAGGCCAGGCAGTTAAGCCAAGCATCATTAGGGCTTGCATTTAAGCCAAGCAACATTAAGATAGGCAGTTATGCCAAGCATTATTAGGCCAGGCAGTTAAGCCAAGCATTATTAGGCCAGGCAGTTAAGCCAAGCATCATTGGGACAGGCATTAAAGCCAGGCATTATTAACCCAGGCAGTTAAGCCAAAAATCACTAGACCAGTCAGTTAAGCCAAAAATCAATAGGCCAGGCAGTTAAAACCAAGCATCATTATGCAAGGCAGGTAAGCCAAGCATCATCAGGCTAGCCATTTAAGCCTACCATCCTTAAACCTAAAAAAAAAAAAAAAAAAAAAAATATGCCAGGCAGTTGAGACAAGCATCATTAGCCTAGGCAGTTAAGCCTGGTATCCTTAAACCTGAAAAAAAAAATATGTCAGGCAGTTAAGCCAAGCATCATTAGGCAGGCAGTTAAGCCAAGCATCATTAGGGCTTGCATTTAAGCCAAGCAACATTAAGATAGGCAGTTATGCCAAGCATTATTAGGCCAGGCAGTAAGCCAAGCATCATTAGGACAGGCATTAAAGCCAAGCATTATTAGGCCAGGCAGTTGAGCCAAGCATCATTAGAACGGTCAGTTAAGCCAAAAATCACTAGGCCAGGCAGTTAAGCCAAGCATCATTATGCAAGGCAGGTAAGCCAAGCATCATCAGGCTAGCCAGTTAAGCCCACCATCCTTAACCTTAAAAAAAAAAAAAAAAAAAAAAAAAAAAAAAAAAAAAAAAAAAAAAATGCCAGGCAGTTAAGACAAGCATCATTATCCTAGGCAGTTAAGACAAGCATCATTATCCTAGGCAGTTAAGACAAGCATCATTATCCTAGGCAGTTAAGCCTGGTTTCCTTAAACCTAAAAAAAAAATGCCAGGCAGTTCAGACAAGCATCTTTAGCCTAGGCAGTTAAGCCTGGTATCTTTAACCCTAAAAAAAAAAAAAATATGCCAGGCAGTGAAGACAAGCATCATTAGCCTAGGCAGTTAAGCCTGGTATCCTTAAACCTAAAAAAAAAAAAAATGCCAGGCAGTTCAGACAAGCATATTTAGCCTAGGCAGTTAAGCCTGGCATCCTTAAACCTAAAAAAGAAAGAAAATAATAATATTCCTTTCACAAAAATAATAATACCGGTATATTTCTTTTATAAAATAAGCGACGTCGCTATAAAATAGAAAATAGTTTTCCTTTCACAAAATAACATAAAAATATATTCCTTTCACAAAATATCATAAAAATATATTCCTTTCACAAAATATCATAAAAATATATTCCTTTCACAAAATATCATAAAAATATATTCCTTTCACAAAATAAAAATAAAATAATAATCCCTTAAAAAAAAATAAAAAATATTATCACAATATTTGTTTTTTGTTTTTAATTTTTGAATTTTTTTTTGTTTTTTTATTTTTTATTTTTTGTTTTTTGTTTTTTTTATTTTTTATTTTTTTTTCGCTTTTTTTTATTTTTTATTTGTTTTGTTTGTGACCTCTTAATTATTTTGGATATTTTCCTCTTGAGTTCGTTCGTTATGAACCTTATTTTCGGCAGTTTCCAAAACTGGGACTATGGATGCAAGGGGGGCCCAAGAGTAAGAGACCTTGTCCCGTTTTGGTTTCTTCTTCTTTGGTTTCTTTATCAAAAGTTTTCTTGGGGGTCCGTCTTCTTCTTGTTTTTCTTCCTTCACAACGACTACTTTATTGTCATCATCTGCTGCATTTTCACACGTTTCAACGTCACCCATTCCTTCTTCTTTTATAACGTGTTCCAAATCTCTCTTCTGAAGTTCCTTCTTCAGTGAAGAGATGACATCCCTCGCTGCGGACAATTCTTTCTTCATTTGATCTTCTAAGTTGGTCATTCGAACAATCTTACCGTTCAAATTTTTTTTCTCGCGTATTTTTGTTCTCCAGTTGTTCTCGAAGACCTTCGTTCTTCTTTGTAATTGTGAACACTGCCTCCTTTAGCTCATTATTTTGTTGTAGAGCTTTAGAAATCTCCCCCTGCAGCTCTTCTATTAGAATTTAGTGTCCTTGGCTTTTTTTGTGATCATTATCACGAGCCTGCATCAGCTCTTTTTCTAGTTTGATTTTTTCTTGAGCCAATTCTTCATAAAGGAAGCTTCGTTCCTCATTGGATGTTTTGAGATCTTCATTTTCTGCCAAAAAGATCGATTTCAGCTCATGAGCCTCGATTTCCTTCTTGGCTTTTTCCAGTTCCTCAGTCAACTGAACTATTTTCATTGTGTTTTCTTCATCCAAAGTCACTTTATCTTCAAGCTCTTGTTTCAGAGCTTCTTTCTCTTTCACAAGTGCTGATTCCTTCTGATTTTGGACAATTTTTCTCCTGTGCCATTTTCAGGTCGGCTTTCAACTCTAGAATTGATTGATAGTAATCATCAATTTGATTTTGATGGGCTTCAATAAGAACCTGTTTAATGGCAAGTTCCTCAGCCAAGTCTTCATTCTTTCGCCTGAGATCTTCAATCTCGGTGTGTCCGTCCGTCTGAACAGTTACATCTGTGTTAGAGACTGGTCCAGTTTCTACTTGAACTTGTACATCTCTGTTAGAGATAAGATGTTCAGTGTCTACTTGAACTTGTACATCTCTGTTAGAGATAAGATGTTCATTGTCTACTTGAACTTGTACATCTCTGTTAGAAATAAGATGTTCAGTGTCTA
>NC_090734.1:124789059-124794059 GCF_036898095.1 Palaemon carinicauda
CAAGGCTAGGCATTTAAGCCTTTCATCCTAAGACCAGATATTTAAGCCATTCATTATAAGGCTTTGCATTTAAGCCATTTATCATTTGGCCAGGCATTTAAGCTATTCATTATTAGGCTCTGCAGTTAAGCCAAACATCATTCGGCTCTGCAAAGGCAAGCATAATTGTGCCAGGCATTTAAGCTAAGCATCCTTATGCCAGGCATTTAAGGAAAGCTTCTTTATGCCAGGTACCCAAGCCAAGTATTTTCATGCAATGCAGTTAACTCGAGCATTATAAGGCCAGGCAGTTAAGACAAGCATCCCTATGCCAGGTAGGGAAGCTTTCCCTCCTTAGGCCAGGTAGTTAAGCCAAACATTGTTAGGCCAGTCAGTTAGGCTAAACATCTTTAGCTGAAGCAGTTACGCAAAACTTCCTTAGGCATGGCCTCTAAGCCATAGTTCCTAAGGCAAGGCATTTAAGCCATACAACCTTAGCCCAGGTAGTTAAGCCTCGCACCCCTATACAAATTAGGTAAGCCAAACATCCCTAGTCCAGGCGTTCATGCCAAACTTTTAGTCCAGTCACCTAGGCCTGTCTTTTTAGGCCAGCCAGTTAAGCGTTTCGGTTTTTTTCCGGACAGTTCAGCCACACACACACCAGGTAGTTAAGCCAAACCTTCTTAGATAGGGCAGGTCAGCCAAACATCCCTAGGCCAGGCTGTTAAGCCATACACCCTCAAACAAAGTAGTTAAGCCCAACATCCTTAGCCCTGTCAGTTGAGCCAAACATCCTTAGCCAAGGTAGTTAAGCCAAGCACCATTAGGCCAGGCAGTTAAGCCAAGCATCATTAGGCCAGGCAGTTAAGCTAAGCATCTTTAGGCCAGGCAGTTAAGCCAAAAATCACTAGGCCAGGCAGTTAAGCCAAGCATCATTTTGTCAGGGAGTTAAGCCAAACATTATTAGGCCAGGCAGTTAAGCCAAGCATCATCAGGCCAGGCAGATAAGCCAAGCATCATTAGGCCTTTCAGTTAAGCCAAACATCATTTTGCCAGGCAGTTAAGCCAAGCATTATTAGGTCAGGCAGTTAAGCCAAGCATCATTAGGCCAGACAGTTAAGCCAAAAATCACTAGGCCAGGCAGTTGAGCCAAGTATCATTTTGTCAGGCAGTTAAGCTAAACATTATTAGGCCAGGCAGTTAAGCCAAGCATCATTATGCCAGGCAGTTAAGCCAAGTATTATTAGGCCAGGCAGTTAAGCCAAGCCTCATTAGGCCAGGCAGTTAAGCCAAGCATCATTTTGTCAGGCAGTTAAGCCAAGCATCATTTTGTCAGGCAGTTAAGCCAAGCATCAATAGTCCTTGCAGTTAAGCTAAGCATTATTATGCCAGGCAGTTAAGCTAAGCATTATTATGCCAGGCAGTTAAGCCAAGCCTCATTAGGCCAGGCAGTTAAGCCAAGCCTCATTAGGCCAGGCAGTTAAGCCAAGCATCATTAGGCCAGGCAGTTAAGCCAAGCATCATTAGGCCTTGCATTTAAGCCAAGCAACATTAAGATAGGCAGTTATGCCAAGCATTATTAGGCCAGGCAGTTAAGCCAAGCATCATTAGGACAGGCATTAAAGCCAAGCTTTATTAGGCCAGGCAGTTAAGTCAAGCATCATTAGACCAGTCAGTTAAGCTAAAAATCACTAGGCCAGGCAGGTAAGCCAAGCATCATTATGCAAGGCAGGTAAGCCAAGCATCATCAGGCTAGCCAGTTAAGCCTACCATCCTTAAACCTAAAAAAAAAAAAAAAAAAAGAAAAAAATATGCCAGGCAGTTAAGACAAGCATCTTTAGGCTAGGCAGTTAAGCCTGGCATCCTTAAACCTAAAAAAAAAAATATGCCAGGCAGTTTAAGACAAGCATCATTAGTCTAGGCAGTTAAGCCTGGCATCCTTAAACCTAAAAAAAAAAAAAAATAGAAAGATAATATTCCTTTCACAAAAATAATAATACCGGTACATTCCTTTTATAAAATAAGCGACGTCGCTATAAAATAAAAACTAGTTTTCCTTTCACAAAATAACATAAAAATATATTCCTTTCACAAAATAAAAATAAAATAATAATCCCTTAAAAAAAATAAAATAGTATTCTTATCACAAATTTTTTGTTTTGTTTTTAATTTTTTTTTTTTTTTTATTTTTGTTTGTGACCTCTTAATTATTTTGGATATTTTCCTCCTGAGTTCGTTCGTTAGGAACCTTATTTTCGGCAGTTTCCAAAACCGGGACTGTGGATGCAAGGGGGGCCCAAGAGTAAGAGACCTTGTCCCGGTTTGGTTTCTTCTTCTTTGGTTTCTTTATCAAAAGTTTTCTTGGGGGTCCGTCTTCTTCTTGTTTTTCTTCCTTCACAACGACTACTTTATTGTCATCATCTGCTGCATTTTCACACGTTTCAACGTCACCCATTCCTTCTTCTTTTATAACGTGTTCCAAATCTCTCTTCTGAAGTTCCTTCTTCAGTGAAGAGATGACATCCTTTGCTGCGGACAATTCTTTCTTCATTTGATCTTCTAAGTTGGTCATTCGAACAATCTTACCGTTCAAATTTTTTTCTCGTTTATTTTTGTTCTCCAGTTGTTCTCGAAGACCTTCGTTCTTCTTTGTAATTGTGAACACTGCCTCCTTTAGCTCATTATTTTGTACTAGTGCTTTAGAAATCTCCCCCTGCAGCTCTTCTATTAGACTTTGGTGTCCTTGGCTTTTTTTGTGATCATTAGCACGAGCCTGCATCAGCTCTTTTTCTAGTTTGATTTTTTCTAGAGCCAATTCTTCATAAAGGAAGCTTCGTTCCTCATTGGATGTTTTGAGATCTTCATTTTCTGCCAAAAGGATCGATTTCAGCTCGTCATCAGCCTCGATTTCCTTCTTGGCGTTTTCCAGTTCCTCAGTCAACTGAACTATTTTCATTGTGTTTTCTTCATCCAAAGTCACATATTCTTCAAGCTCTTGTTTCAGAGCTTCTTTCTCTTTCACAAGTGCTGATTCCTTCTGATTTTGAACATAATTTTTCTCCCGTGCCATTTTCAGGTCGGCTTTCAACTCTAAAATTGATTGATAGTAATCATCAATTTCATTTTGATGGGCTTCAATCAGAGCCTGTTTAATGGCAAGTTCCTCAGCCAAGTCTTCATTCTTTCGCCTGAGATCTTCAATCTCGGTGTGTCCGTCCGTCTGAACAGTTACATCTGTGTTAGAGACTGGTCCAGTTTTTACTTGAACTTGTACATCTGTGTTAGAGATAAGATGTTCAGTGTCTACTTGAACTTGTACATCTCTGTTAGAGATAAGATGTTCAGTGTCTACTTGAACTTGTACATCTCTATTAGAGACAGCACTCCCTGTGCCTCCTGACAGCAGCAGCTGTTCCTCCTCGTCGGAAAGCAAAGGATCCTTCCCACTGATTACAGCTTCCGTCTCCTCAGAAACTTCGTCGAGTTCCTCCTGGTCCAAGACAGGCTCGAGTGCCTCACTCTTATCCTCCTCGGCCCAGAATTTCCTCATCAGAAGACCACCTCCCAAAATGAGGCGTAGGCCTTCCAGTTCCATCAACCGGGGTTGCTGGTCCTGAAACCCGTCTTCGGAAGATGGACCTCCAAGAAGATATTTCTTCCCGTACTGGCTGATCGCTTTCAATGCGTTGTTTGTAAACATCTTTGTTGTAAAACTCAGAATGCAGATCACTTGACTTTGATCAGGTATAATTTGAAGAAATCGAGGTAGAACCTCGCAGAAATATCAACTCCGAGATTGAAGGAATTTTGAAGACTGGAGAAGTCTTCATTGTCTTCGAGATCGTCTCCTGAAACTGATTCCGATTATAATTCGAATGAGAGCCAGACTTTGAAGACGTCTTCGTTCGCTTTGGGAAAAATCTTCACTCGGTCTTCACCGAAACTACCTTTTTGCTCTTGAAGACATAATTTTGTCTATATTCTCATTTTTTTCTTTTTCCAAAACACGATTCTTATTCCGCCATTGAATATTCTTTTAGTAATTTCTTTTCCCCGAAGGAAATATCTAGAAAGATAGATAGATAGATAGATAAATATAATATATAGTTAGATAGATAAATAGATAGATAGAATTTTATTTATAAGAAAAAGTTGAAATTCTTATGAGGTGTGAATGAAGACTCGGATGAAAACAGGATGGTGTGAAGCCCTCTGAAGACATCGTTGGGTCGGAGAAGATTCTTCTGCAGGTCTTCACCGAAGATTTCTATCTGCTTCAGTAGAAGACTTGCGTTTTTCTCCCCGAAGGAAATCTTTGAAAATATTAAGAAAATAAAAACATTAATATAACAATTAATCTCGTATTGAGTTCCGTCATTTTGTTTTAGTCTGAAAATTTTTAAAGCTTTAAGAACTGAAAAAAAATTACTAATATATATTTTTATTTACTTTCCCTTTTCTCTATCGAAAGATTTTTTGTTATTTCATATGAAAATTAAGTCTTTCCATTATTATCTTTATTATTATTATTATTATTATTATTATTATTATTTTCAATTATTTTGACGTTTATTAAGCTTATAAATATATATATATATATATATATATATATAGTATATATATATATATATATATATATATATATATATATATATATTTTATCATCATCATCATCAGCTGTTACTAGTTCATTTCATGATAAAGACTTCAGACATGTCTCCATTCTTGTCTGTTTATGTTCATTCTATGTCAATCTATACCTGCATGTTTTCATATTTCGTCAATCCTTCGTCTTCTGTTCCTTTCAGTGATTCTTTAGCAATTACTAGAAACCCATTTTTATATTCCTAATGTCCATCAGTTATTTGTCCTTCTCATCATATGTTCTACCCATGTCCATTTCTTTTTCTTGCGTTATAATACCCTCTACTTTAGTTTACTTTCGTGTGTGTGTGTGTGTGTGTATATATGTATGTATATATATATATATATATATATATATATATTATATATATATATAT
>NC_090734.1:124799059-124806559 GCF_036898095.1 Palaemon carinicauda
CAACAGCTGCATAACGAATTAAAAGGTAGAGGAGTTGGAAAGCAAGATGAAGAAAAGGAAGCGAGAACTTTATAACCTTTTTATGCTCCACAAAGTTTTTTGGGATGACATTGCTGCACCTAACATCTGGTAAAACAGTCCCACACTTATCTACAACCAACGAAATAAAGCATGCACGACACACTGGCGTTTATTGATCTGTTGGAAGACCCAGGCCTACATAGCTGACAACTATGAAGCATGAAGTGGGAGATGATGATTGGAGAAGTATTGAATTTACAGCTGAAGATAGCGACGACTGACGAAATCTAACCGAGGCCCTTTGGAATTCTGAAGCATGCAGTAGTAAATGTCCTTTTTCTCGATGTTGTGGCCGATGTGGTAACGTCCCTGACTGGTGACCGCCTGGCTGGGGTTCGAGAACCGCTCGAACTTGTTAGATTCTTTGGTCGCTGCAACCTCAATAATTTTGTTAACTAAGGATTAGAGTTTAGGGGAGCCTGTAGGTCTATCTGCTGAGTCATCAGCAACCACTGACTGGCCCTCCTTGGTCCTAGCTTGGGTTGGAGAGGGGTCTTGGGCGCTGATCATAGGGATATATGTCATATGTATATCAGTTTCTGCCATTCATGAGCGGCCATTAAACCTTTAAACCGATGGTGATAGGATGGGAGAAGGAAGTTATATTGTCATATGAATCATAAAATCCAATTGTGACTAATCAAAGGCACTGATTAAATTAATGAAAAATTATGGTTAATTAATTCACGAGATGAAAAACAAGAAATACGGCACTTTAATGCCTTCGGTATTTTAAATAATTATCAAAATTTCAATGTTTAAAAGAATAAAATCTATTGGTAATACATGAAAAAAAATTGTTTTTCTTGGAAGAAAAAGAGGTAATAGCTTCATTTTAACAGTGTGAAATCTCTCTCTCTCTCTCTCTCTCTCTCTCTCTCTCTCTCTCTCTCTCTATATATATATATATATATATACAGTATATATATATATATATATATATACAGTATATATTATATATATATATATACACACACATATATCAATATATATGTATATTATAAACAATTTATACACACGACACACATATATATATATATATATATTTATATATATATATATATATATTATATTTGTATATGTATATATATATATATATATATATTTGTATATATATATATATATATATATATGAGAAGAGAGAGAGAGAGAGAGAGAGAGAGAGAGACATAAGCAGTATATAAATATATATATATATATATATATATATGTATATATTATTAATGATTGGGAGACCAAAAAGATCTTGGTGTAAGTGTGGAAATAACAGACTCAATTCTAAACAGCAAAGGTTTTAGATTTGCAAATAATATGTGAAGAAGAGATGTTCCTTATATCAATAGAACGAGGATTTTAATAATACTTATAAAAAGATTGAGACATGTGGGTGTGTGTGTGTGTTTGTGTGTACGTAAAAATTACGATAGCTGACTAATGATAAGCATAAATTATGCATCTTAGTCATTAAAGGAAAAATTAAAAGACTTGAGTGGAGTTAGTACTTTGTGAGTCACATTATGTCGCTGATAAGAATAACTTCGATCCAGTATTTACATATTTTTTCTTCGTGGTTTTATATATATATATATATATATATATGTGTGTGTGTGTGTGTGTATGTATGAACATATATAATATATATATATATATATATGTATGCATGTATATATAAACATACATACATACTTGTTGATTCCATTCATACACACTACTACCACTATTACTTCAACTGTGACATACTTAAGGGTTTCGCCCAGACCAAAGGGCTCATCAGGTGGGTTTTGCCTACTTCTATATTTGCAGGCTTGGTTCCTACGACCCTTTCCTAAAGCCAAAGCATTCTTAGGCAGGCATTTATGCCTCTCAATATAAGGCCAGGCTTTCAGCCATTCATTATAGGGCCAGCCATTTAGGCCATTCATCCTAAAGCAGTGCTTTTATGCATTCATTATAAGGCTAGACATTTAAGCCACTCATCCTAAGGCCAGGCTTTTAAATCATTCATCCTAAGGCCAGGCATTTAAGCCTTTCATCCTAAGGCCAAGCTTTTAAATCATTCATCCTAAGGCCAGGCATTTAAGCCTTTCATCCTAAGGCCAAGCTTTTAAATCATTCATCCTAAGGCCAGGCATTTAAGCCTTGTATTATAGGGCCAGGCATTTAAGCCATTCATTATAAGGCCAGACATTTCAGCCATTCATTTTTAGGCTAGGCATTTAAGCCATTCGTCCTCTGGCCAGGCATTTAACCTTCCATCCTAAGGCCAGGCTTTTAAATCATTCATCCTGAGGCCAGGTATTTAAGCCAAACATTTAAGGCTAGGCATTTAAGCCATTCATACTAAGGCCAATCATTTAATCCAGTCATTATAAGGCCAGACATTTAAACCATTAGTCATAAGGCCAGGCTTTTAGGCTATTCATTATAAGGCCAGGCATTTAAGCCATTCATTTCAAGGCCAGGCTTTTAGCCATTAATTTTAGGGCCAGGCATTTAAGCCATTCATTATGAGCGTAGGCATTTAAGCCATTCATTATAAGGCTAGGCATTTAAGCCATTCATCACTAGGCCAGGCATTTAAGCCATTCATCACTAGGCCAGGCATTTAAGCCATTCATTATGAGCCTAGGCATTTAAGCCATTCATTATAAGGCCAGGCATTTAAACCATTCATTTCAAGGCGAGGCTTTTAGCCATTAATTTTAAGGCCAGGCATTTATGCCATTCATCCTAAGGCCAGGCATTTAAGTCATTCAACATAAGACTAAGCATTTAAGCCTTTCATCGTAAGGCCAGGTATTTAAGCCATTCATTATAAGGCTAGGCATTTAAGCCTTTCATCCTAAGGCCAGGCTTTTAAATCATTCATCCTAAGGCCAGGCATTTAAGCCATTCATTATGAGCCTAGGCATTTAAGCCATTCATTATAAGGCTAGGCATTTAAGCCTTTCATCCTAAGGCCAGGCTTTTAAATCATTCATCCTAAGGCCAGGCATTTAAGCCATTCATTATGAGCCTAGGCATTTAAGCCATTCATTATAAGGCCAGGCATTTAAACCATTCATTTCAAGGCGAGGCTTTTAGCCATTAATTTTAAGGCCAAGCATTTATGCCATTCATCCTAAGGCCAGGCATTTAAGTCATTCAACATAAGACTAAGCATTTAATCCTTTCATCGTAAGGCCAGGTATTTAAGCCATTCATTATAAGGCTAGGCATTTAAGCCTTTCATCCTAAGGCCAGGCTTTTAAATCATTCATCCTAAGGCCAGGCATTTAAGCCATTCATTATGAGCCTAGGCATATAACCCATTCATTATAACGCTAGGCATTTTAGTCATTCATCCTAAGGCCAGACATTTAAGCCATTCATATTATGGCTAAGCATTTAAGCCATTCATCCTAAGCGAAGGCATTTAAGCCATTCATTACAAGGCTAGGCATTTAAGCCTTTCATCCTAAGACCAGATATTTAAGCCATTCATTATAAGGCTGGGCATTTAAGCCATTTATCATTAGGCCAGGCATTTAAGCTATTCATTATTAGGCTCTGCAGTTAAGCCAAACATCATTCGGCTCTGCAAAGGCAAGCATAATTGTGCCAGGCATTTAAGCTAAGCATCCTTATGCCAGGCATTTAAGGAAAGCTTCTTTATGCCAGGTACCCAAGCCAAGTATTTTCATGCAATGCAGTTAACTCAAGCATTATAAGGCCAGGCAGTTAAGACAAGCATCCCTATGCCAGGTAGGGAAGCTTTCCCTCCTTAGGCCAGGTAGTTAAGCCAAACATTGTTAGGCCAGTCAGTTAAGCTAAACATCTTTAGCTGAGGCAGTTACGCAAAACTTCCTTAGGCATGGCCTCTAAGCCATAGTTCCTAAGGCAAGGCATTTAAGCCATACAACCTTAGCCCAGGTAGTTAAGCCTCGCACCCCTATACAAATTAGGTAAGCCAAACATCCCTAGTCCAGGCGTTCATGCCAAACTTTTAGTCCAGTCACCTAGGCCTGTCTTTTTAGGCCAGCCAGTTAAGCGTTTCGGTTTTTTTCCGGACAGTTCAGCCACACACAGACCAGGTAGTTTAGCCAAACCTTCTTAGATAGGGCAGGTCAGCCAAACATCCCTAGGCCAGGCTGTTAAGCAGTACACCCTCAAACAAAGTAGTTAAGCCCAACATCCTTAGCCCTGTCAGTTGAGCCAAACATCCTTAGCCAAGGTAGTTAAGCCAAGCACCATTAGGCCAGGCAGTTAAGCCAAGCATCATTAGGCCAGGCAGTTAAGCTAAGCATCTTTAGGCCAGGCAGTTAAGCCAAGCATCATTTTGTCAGGGAGTTAAGCCAAACATTATTAGGCCAGGCAGTTAAGCCAAGCATCATCAGGCCAGGCAGATAAGCCAAGCATCATTAGGCCTTTCAGTTAAGCCAAACATCATTTTGCCAGGCAGTTAAGCCAAGCATTATTAGGTCAGGCAGTTAAGCCAAGCATCATTAGGCCAGGCAGTTAAGCCAAAAATCACTAGGCCAGGCAGTTGAGCCAAGCATCATTTTGTCAGGCAGTTAAGCCAAGCATCATTATGCCAGGCAGTTAAGCCAAGCATCATTATGCCAGGCAGTTAAGCCAAGTATTATTAGGCCAGGCAGTTAAGCCAAGCCTCATTAGGCCAGGCAGTTAAGCCAAGCATCATTTTGTCAGGCAGTTAAGCCAAGCATCATTTTGTCAGGCAGTTAAGCCAAGCATCAATAGTCCTTGCAGTTAAGCTAAGCATTATTATGCCAGGCAGTTAAGCTAAGCATTATTATGCCAGGCAGTTAAGCCAAGCATTATTAGGCCAGGCAGTTAAGCCAAGCCTCATTAGGCCAGGCAGTTAAGCCAAGTATTATTAGGCCAGGCAGTTAAGCCAAGCCTCATTAGGCCAGGCAGTTAAGTCAAGCATCATTAGGCCAGGCAGTTAAGCCAAGCATCATTAGGCCTTGCATTTAAGCCAAGCAACATTAAGATAGGCAGTTATGCCAAGCATTATTAGGCCAGGCAGTTAAGCCAAGCATCATTAGGACAGGCATTAAAGCCAAGCTTTATTAGGCCAGGCAGTTAAGTCAAGCATCATTAGACCAGTCAGTTAAGCTAAAAATCACTAGGCCAGGCAGGTAAGCCAAGCATCATTATGCAAGGCAGGTAAGCCAAGCATCATCAGGCTAGCCAGTTAAGCCTACCATCCTTAAAGCTAAAAAAAAAAAAAAAAAAAAAATAAATAAATATGCCAGGCAGTTAAGACAAGCATTATTAGCCTAGGCAGTTAAGCCTGGTATCCTTGAAACTAAAAAAAAAAAATATGCCAGGCAGTTAAGCCAAGCATCATTAGGCCAGGCAGTTAAGCCAAGCATTATTAGGCCAGGCAGTTAAGCCAAGCATCATTAGGACAGGCATTAAAGCCAAGCATTATTAGGCCAGGCAGTTAAGCCAAGCATCATTAGACCAGTCAGTTAAGCCAAAAATCACTAGGCCAGGCAGTTAAGCCAAGCATCATTATGCAAGGCAGGTAAGCCAAGCATCATCAGGCTAGCCAGTTAAGCCTACCATCCTTAAACCTAAAAAAAAAAAAAAAAAAAAAAAAAAATATGCCAGGCAGTTAAGACAAGCATCTTTAGGCTAGGCAGTTAAGCCTGGCATCCTTAAACCTAAAAAAAAAAATATGCCAGGCAGTTCAGACAAGCATCATTAGTCTAGGCAGTTAAGCCTGGCATCCTTAAACCTAAAAAAAAAAAAAATAGAAAGATAATATTCCTTTCACAAAAATAATAATACCGGTATATTCCTTTTATAAAATAAGCGACGTCGCTATAAAATAAAAACTAGTTTTCCTTTCACAAAATAACATAAAAATATATTCCTTCCACAAAATAACATAAAAATATATTCCTTTCACAAAATAAAAATAAAATAATAATCCCTTAAAAAAAATAAAATAGTATTGTTATCACAAATTTTTTGTTTTGTTTTTAATTTTTTTTTTTTTTTTTTTTTTTTTTTTTTTTTTTTTTTTTTTTTTTGTGACCTCTTAATTATTTTGGATATTTTCCTCCTGAGTTGGTTCGTTATGAACCTTATTTTCGGCAGTTTCCAAAACCGGGACTGTGGATGCAAGGGGGGGCCCAAGAGTAAGAGACCTTGTCCCGGTTTGGTTTCTTCTTCTTTGGTTTCTTTATCAAAAGTTTTCTTGGGGGTCCGTCTTCTTCTTGTTTTTCTTCCTTCACAACGACTACTTTATTGTCATCATCTGCTGCATTTTCACACGTTTCAACGTCACCCATTCCTTCTTCTTTTATAACGTGTTCCAAATCTCTCTTCTGAAGTTCCTTCTTCAGTGAAGAGATGACATCCTTTGCTGCGGACAATTCTTTCTTCATTTGATCTTCTAAGTTGGTCATTCGAACAATCTTACCGTTCAAATTTTTTTCTCGTTTATTTTTGTTCTCCAGTTGTTCTCGAAGACCTTCGTTCTTCTTTGTAATTGTGAACACTGCCTCCTTTAGCTCATTATTTTGTACTAGAGCTTTAGAAATCTCCCCCTGCAGCTCTTCTATTAGACTTTGGTGTCCTTGGCTTTTTTTGTGATCATTAGCACGAGCCTGCATCAGCTCTTTTTCTAGTTTGATTTTTTCTAGAGCCAATTCTTCATAAAGGAAGCTTCGTTCCTCATTGGATGTTTTGAGATCTTCATTTTCTGCCAAAAGGATCGATTTCAGCTCGTCATCAGCCTCGATTTCCTTCTTAGCGTTTTCCAGTTCCTCAGTCAACTGAACTATTTTCATTGTGTTTTCTTCATCCAAAGTCACATATTCTTCAAGCTCTTGTTTCAGAGCTTCTTTCTCTTTCACAAGTGCTGATTCCTTCTGATTTTGGACATAATTTTTCTCCTGTGCCATTTTCAGGTCGGCTTTCAACTCTAGAATTGATTGATAGTAATCATCAATTTCATTTTGATGGGCTTCAATCAGAGCCTGTTTAATGGCAAGTTCCTCAGCCAAGTCTTCATTCTTTCGCCTGAGATCTTCAATCTCGGTGTGTCCGTCCGTCTGAACAGTTACATCTGTGTTAGAGACTGGTCCAGTTTCTACTTGAACTTGTACATCTGTGTTAGAGAGAAGATGTTCAGTGTCTACTTGAACTTGTACATCTCTGTTAGAGATAAGATGTTCAGTGTCTACTTGAACTTGTACATCTCTATTAGAGACAGCACTCCCTGTGCCTCCTGACAGCAGCAGCTGTTCCTCCTCGTCGGAAAGCAAAGGATCCTCCCTACTGATTACAGCTTCCGTCTCCTCAGAAACTGCGTCGAGTTCCTCCTGGTCCAAGACAGGCTCGAGTGCCTCACTCTTATCCTCCTCGGCCCAGAATTTCCTCATCAGAAGACCACCTCCCAAA
>NC_090734.1:124811559-124820396 GCF_036898095.1 Palaemon carinicauda
TCTTCCAAAACCTAGTAATTTCCAGCATTTTACATAACAGTTGATCCCTGGAAGTTTCATTACTCAACGATTAAAATTGTGGTCATGAAGCTGTTCACAAACACACACATGGAGGGTAAAACATAGCCAACTTTTTTGGTATAGGTAATAATAAAAAAATAACTACTACTACTACTACTACTACTACTGCCAATTGCGACGACTAACCTAGCCTAGATGATGTTGGACAGCAAAGTTGGAGACAGGAAGTGAAAAAAAAGAGAACTTTAGAACTTGGATCGTCTGGCGGGAGGAAATTTATTTGAGGGAAAAGTTCATCTCCTAAAAACTTTCAGCCTTTAAACCCTTAATTACGAATTTCCCAATTGTTTACTCTTTTGTTTAGAACGTCTTATTTCCTCTTCTTGTTTACGTGGACAGATGGCACCAGACGTCCAAATCGGACGATTAAATCTCAATGGTGGAATATAAAGAAACATGTCTCTCTCTCTCTCTCTCTCTCTCTCTCTCTCTCTCTCTCTCTCTCTCTCTCTCTCTCTCCTTACTGGAGGGAGAGAGAATAAACAAAAATTTCTATACATTAATACTTTGATTTTTCAACATGTCTGTCTCGGTGTGTAGACAGGTCTATGAGAGAGAGAGAGAGAGAGAGAGAGAGAGAGAGAGAGAGAGAGAGAGAGAGAGAGAGAGAGAGAGAGAGAGAGAGAGAGAGAATTTTCCATTGCCTCACTGATGAACTCTGGTGTCAGACGTACATTGGTTGTAAGTGATATCGATGGGAAAAGCAGAAGGTGTCTTGGGATGAGGTTGCTGGGCCTACGCCCTTCAACCTGGCTCGGAAAAAGAAGATCTTTGGATTTATCAAGATCAGTTCCTTTGAATTTCGTCTTCATTCCAAACTTTATCCCTTCATTAAGGGGTTGGTTGCCTGATGCGCCCCTTCTAACCATCTTTAACACGTTATCCCTTCATTAAGGGTTTAGTTACCTGATGCACCCTCTCCAACCTTCTTTCCCACCGTTATTCTTACATTAAGGGGACGGTTGCCTAATGCCCCTTCTCCAACCTTCTTTCCCACTGTTATCTCTACATCAAGGGGTTGGTTGCCTAATGCGGCCTCTCTACCTTCTTTCCCACCGTTATCCTTACATTAAGGGGTCGGTTGCCTAATGCACCCTCTCCAACCTTCTTTTCTACTGTTATCTCTACATCAAGGTGTCGGTTGCCTAATGCCCCTTCTCCAACCTTCTTTCCCACTGTTATCTCTACATCAAGGGTCGGTTACCTAATGCGCCCTCTCCAACCTTCTTTCCCACCGTTAGCCTTACATTGAGGGGTCGGTTGCCAAATGCGCCCTCTCCAGCCTTCTTTCCCACCGTCATCCTTACATTGAGGGGTCGGTTGCCAAATGCGCCCTCTCCAACTTTCTTTCCCACCGTCATCCTTACATTGAGGGGTCGGTTGCCAAATGCCCCTCTCCAACCTTCTTTCCCACCGTCATCCTTTCATTGAGGGGTCGGTTTCCAAATGCGCCCTCTCCAACCTTCTTTCCCACCGTCATCCTTACATTGAGGGGTCGGTTGCCAAATGCGCCCTCTCCAACCTTCTTTCCCACCGTCATCCTTACATTGAGGGGTCGGTTGCCAAATGCGCCCTCTCCAACCTTCTTTCCCACCGTCATCCTTACATTGAGGGGTCGGTTGCCAAATGCGCCCTCTCCAACCTTCTTTCCCACTGTCATCCTTACATTGAGGGGTCGGTTGCCAAATGCGCCCTCTCCAACCTTCTTTCCCACCGTCATCCTTACATTAAGGGGTCGGTTGCCAAATGCGCCCTCCCCAACTTTCTTTCACACTGTTATCCTTACATTAAGGGGTCGGTTGCCTGATGCGCTCTCTCCAATGCCTTTTAGCAAAGGCATCATCTTCCACCAAACTTAAGATCTCTGACTATTCTTTGAGGAAAACTCCCAAATCAGCGTTCTTTTTGCTCACTAAATCTGACTTGAATTATGTATAGAATTTGGGCCATTTACCCAGCTCTGGGGCTATGGAGGCCATTCAATGCTGATGCAAGAAAGTGGAGGAGGGGTAAAACAACAGCTGCATAACAAAGTAAAATGTAGAGGAGTTGGAAAGCAAGATGAAGGAAAGGAAGCGAGAACTTTATAACCTTTTTATGCTCCACAAGCTTTTTTGGGATGACATTGCTGCACCTAACATCTGGTAAAATAGTCCCACACTTATCTACAACCAACGAAATAAAGCATGCACGACACACTGGCGTTTATTAATCTGTTGGAAGACCCAGGCCTACATAGCTGACAACTATGAAGCATGAAGTGGGACATGATGATTGGAGAAGTATTGAATTTACAGCTCGAGATAGAGACGACTGACGAAATCTAACCGAGGCCCTTTGAAATTCTGAAGCATGCAGTAGTAAATGTCCTTTTTCTCGATGTTGTGGCCGATGTGGTAACGTCCCTGACTGGTGACCGCCTGGCTGGGGTTCGAGAACCGCTCGAACTTGTTAGATTCTTTGGTCGCTGCAACCTCACTATTTTTGTTAACTAAGGATTAGAGTTTGGGGGAGCCTGTAGGTCTATCTGCTGAGTCATCAGCAACCACTGACTAGCCCTCCTTGGTCCTAGCTTGGGTGGAGAGGAGGGCCTTGGGCGCTGATCATAGGGATATATGTCGTATGTATATCAGTTTCTGCCATTCATGAGCAGCCATTAAACCTTTAAACCGATGGTGTTAGGATGAGAGAAGGAAGTTATCATGTCATATGAATCATAAAATCCAATTGTGAGTAATCAAAGGCTCTGATTAAATTAATGAAAAATTATGGTTAATTAATTCACGAGATGAAAGACAACAAGAAATACGGCACTTTAATGCCTTCGGTATTTTAGATAATTATCAAAATTTCAATGTTTAAAAGAATAAAATCTATTGTTATACATGAAAAAAAAAATTGTTTTTCTTGAAAGAAAAAGAGGTAATAGCTTCATTTTAAATAGTGTGAAATCTCTCTCTCTCTCTCTCTCTCTCTCTCTCTCTCTCTCTCTATATATATATATATATATATATATATTATATATATATGCATATATATATATATATACAGTGTATATACAGTATATATATATATATATATATATATATATATATATATATATATATATATATATATATATATATATATATATTTGTATATGTATACATATATATATATATATATATATATATATATATATATATATTTGTATATATATATATATATGAGAGAGAGAGAGAGAGAGAGAGAGAGAGAGAGAGAGAGAGAGAGAGAGAGAGAGAGAGTATATAAATATATATATATATATATATATATATATATATATATATATATATATATATTATTAATGATTGGGAGAGCAAAAAGATCTTGGTGTAAGTGTTGAAATAACAGACTCAATTCTAAACAGCAGGGGTTTTAGATTTGCAAATAATAGGATGAAGAAGAGATATTCTTTATATCAACAGAACGAGGATTTTAATAAAACTTATAAAAAGATTGAGACATGTGGGGGTGTGTGTGTGTTTGTGTGTACGTAAAAATTACGATAGCAGACTAATGATAAACATAAATTATGCATCTTAGTCATTAAAGGAAAAATTAAAAGACTTGAGTGGAGTTAGTACTTTGTGAGTCCATTATGTCGCTAAGACTAACTTCGATCCAGTATTTACATCTTTTTCTTCGTGGTTTTATATATGTATATATATATATATATATATATATATATATATATATATATATATGTGTGTGTGTGTGTGTGTGTGTACAAACATACATACATATATATATATATATATATATATATATATATATATGTATGTATGTATGTATGTATAAACATACATACATATTGATTCCATTCATACACACTACTACCACTATTACTTCAACTGTGACTTACTTGAGGGTTTCGCCCAGACCAAAGGGCTCATCAGGTGGGTTTTGCCTACTTCTATATTTGCAGGCTTGGTTCCCACGACCCTTTCCTCAAGCCAAGCAGCCTTAGGCAGGCATTTAAGCCTCTCAATATAAGGCCAGTTTTTTAGCCATTCATTATAGGGCCAGCCATTTAGGCCATTCATCCTAAAGCAGGGCTTTTAGGCCATTCATTATAATGCTAGGCATTTAAGTCACTCATCCTAAGGCCAGGCTTTTAAATTATTTATCCTAAGGCCAGGCATTTAAGACATTCATTATAAGGCTAGGCTTTTATGCCTTTCATCCTAAGGCCAGGCTTTTAAATCATTCATCCTAAGGCCAGGCATTTAAGCCTTGTATTATAGGGCCAGGCATTTAAGCCATTCATTATAAGGCCAGACATTTCAGCCATTCATTTTCAGGCTAGGCATTTAAGCCATTCGTCCTCTGGCCAGGCATTTAACCTTCCATCCTAAGGCCAGGCTTTTAAATCATTCATGCTAAGGCCATGCATTTAAGCCAAACATTAAAAGGCTAGGCATTTAAGCCATTCATGCTAAGGTCAATCATCATAAGGCCAGGCATTTAAGCCATTAGTCCTAAGGCCAGGCTTTTAGACTATTCATTATAAGGACAGGCATTTAAGCCATTCATTTCAAGGCCAGGCTTTTAGCCAATAATTTTAAGGCCAGGCATTTATGCCATTCATCCTAAGGCCAGGCATTTAAGCCATTTAACATAAGACTAAGCATTTAAGCCCATCATCGTAAGGCCAGGCATTTAAGCCATTCATTATAAGGCTAGGCATTTAAGCCTTTCATCCTAAGGCCAGGCTTTTAAATCGTTCATCCTAAGGCCAGACATTTAAGCCTTGTATTATAGGGCCAGGCATTTAAGCCATTCATTATAAGACCAGACATTTCAGCCATTCATTTTCAGGCTAGGCATTTAAGCCATTCGTCCTCTGGCCAGGCATTTAACCTTCCATCCTAAGGCCAGGCTTTTAAATCATTCATCCTAAGGCCAGACATTTAAGCCTTGTATTATAGGGCCAGGCATTTAAGCCATTCATTATAAGACCAGACATTTCAGCCATTCATTTTCAGGCTAGGCATTTAAGCCATTCGTCCTCTGGCCAGGCATTTAACCTTCCATCCTAAGGCCAGGCTTTTAAATCATTCATCCTAAGGCCAGACATTTAAGCCTTGTATTATAGGGCCAGGCATTTAAGCCATTCATCATAAGACCAGACATTTCAGCCATTCATTTAAAGGCTAGGCATTTAAGCCATTCGTCCTCTGGCCAGGCATTTAACCTTCCATCCTAAGGCCAGGCTTTTAAATCATTCATCCTAAGGCCAGGCATTTAAGCCATTCATTATGAGCCTAGGCATTTAAGCCATTCATTATAAGGCTAGGCATTTTAGCCAATCATCCTAAGGCCAGACATTTAAGCCATTCATATTATGGCTAAGCATTCAAGCCATTCATCCTAAGCGCAGGCATTTAAGCCATTCATTACTAGGCTAGGCATTTAAGCCTTTCATCCTAAGACCAGATATTTAAGCCATTCATTATAAGGCTAGGCATTTAAGCCATTTATCATTAGGCTAGGCATTTAAGCCTTTCATTATTAGGCTCTGCAGTTAAGCCAAACATCATTCGGCTCTGCAAAGGCAAGCATAATTGTGCCAGGCATTTAAGCTAAGCATCCTTATGCCAGGCATTTAAGGCAAGCTTCTTTATGTCAGGTATCCAAGCCAAGTATTTTTTATGCAATACAGTTAACTCAAGCATTATAAGGCCAGGCAGTTAAGACAAGCATCCCTATGCCAGGTAGGGAAGCTGTCCCTCCTTAGGCCAGGTAGTTAAGCCAAACATTCTTAGGCCAGTCAGTTAAGCTAAACATCCTTAGCTGAGGCAGTTACGCAAAACTTCCTTAGGCAAGGCCTCTAAGCCATAGTTCCTAAGGCAAGGCATTTAAGCCATACAACCTTAGCCCAGGCAGTTAAGCCTCGCACCCCTATACAAATCAGGTAAGCCAAACATCCCTAGTCCAGGCTTTCATGCCAAACATTTTTAGTCTAGTCACCTAGGCCCGTTTGTCACTGAGGCGAACTGTAGTGAGCCGAGAACTTGCTCCTGCTGTCGTCTTGAGATCCGTTTGGATTTGATGACAGACCCTGCTATTTCCTTCATTTTCTTCAGTGGAATGGAAAGGCTGTGTGACTGAAGATCCCAATGGATTCCTAACCATTGGAACTTCTGAGCTGGAGCGAGGCGAGACTTCTTGGTGTTTATTTTGAAGCCCAGATGTTCCAGGAACTGGGTCACTTTGCTGCAAGCTTCAAACATTTTTCTGGCGAAGTCGACCAGACCAGCCAGTCGTCGAGGTAGGCCATCACTTGGACGCCCTGAAGGCGTAGCTGGTGGACGATCGTGTCTGCTAGCTTGGTGAAGATTTTCGGAGCCACGTTGAGCCCGAAGGGCATGGCTCTGAAGGCGTAGCTTCTTCGAAGGAGCCGGAATCCTAGGTAGGAGGAAGCGTGGTGGTTCATTGGGATGTGCCAGTAGGCATCCGCCAGTTCTATTGAGACCGTGTAGGCCTTGTGAGGCAGTAGGGCTCTTATTTGTTGAAGAGTCAGCATCTTGAATTTGTTGTTCGCAATGAACTTGTTGAGGGGTGACACGTCGAGAATGACTCTGAGTTTGTCTGAGTCCTTCTTGGGAAAACAAAACAGTCTTCCCTGGAACCTGATGGACTTTATCCTCTTGATCACCTTCTTGTTCAAGAGTTCTAGGACATATTCTTCCAAGAGGGGGGGTTGATGGCTGGAAGAATTGGTGGAAGGTTGAAGTGTTGTGTCCAGCTCCAACCCAGTCCCTTCTTGATGATGCTGTGTGCCCAAGGATCGAAGGTCCAACGATCCTGAAAGTGGAGGAGTCTTCCTCCCACTGGAAGCAATTCATTGCTTCTGGTTTCCCGAGGGCTTGCCACCTCGGCCGCTAGCTCCACTTCCTCCTCTGCCCCTAGAGGGGCGGCGCAAGGAGTCTCTGCCTGAGCCTCTACCTCTGGGACGAAAGGTAGAGGACTGTAGTTCATAGGCAGGGGTGTAGACCGGTGATTGTGACACCACCAGTTGGGGACCAAGTGAAAGGTTTTTTGCGGCTGAGCGACCACTTGGGGAGTAGCGGGAGCAGGAAACTGGCGTTTTTGTTGAAGCTGCTGGGGTCTTGGTTTGGAGGATTTCCTCTTAGGCTGAGAGCCTTCTTCTGAGAGGATTTCCTCTTGCGTGACATGCCCCACTTGTTGAGAAGGTTCGATTCTCAGAGGAGGCTTTGTCGACGATCTCTTTCACCAGAGCAGATGGAAAGAGATGCTTACTCCAGATGTTGGAGGAGATTAGTTTCCGGGGTTCGTGTTTTAAGGCCTCATTGGCAAACACGAACTCTCTGCAGGTTCTTCTGGCTCTGATGAAGCTGTACAGGTCCTTCATCACAGTCACTAGGTAGGTCTTGGCAAGAACCATATAGAGATCTGGGACTCTTAACGTCCCCGGCCATGACCTCGAGCTGAATCTGGTGAGACAGGGAGGCAGCTAGTCTCTCCTTGGTCTCTTGCTCCCGACGAAGAAGGTGGTCGTTCAGCTTCGGGAGGTCCTCATTGAACTGACGTCCAGCCACGTCAGGTTCCAGCTTCCCAACCGTGAAGGTAAACTGGATGTCTTTCCAGAACCTGTCGTCTGGGGGAATGGCGAGGGAGAGAGGCCTACACTCCTCCAACGTAGGGCAGGGCTTTCCTTCCTCCACCGCCTTCATGACCGCATGGAAGGCCTTTTCCACGAAGGGAAAGGTTGCAGAAGAGGGAGCAAGAAAGGACGACTCTTCAGGCATTCTGCCAGCAAGGCTTGGGCTTTTGAGTGATCGAAAACGATCACCTCTTTGGGCTCAGTCTCCTTCTTGGAGGCCGGTTCGGACCTAAGTTGGACGTAACAGTCCGGGTAAGCCTCGAAGTTAGGGAAGAATTCCACTTCTTCCAAAAGTATAGACCCTAACTTGTCGTTGATAAAAATTTGCTAGTTGTAATTGGCATATGCTCGGCGTACCTCTAGGGGTTAGACTCCGCGCAGGAAGGAAGGTCCTTAACCGAGATCATCTTCGGTTGATTCCATCCCATCAAACGACTTGTAATTTCTGCAGAGTGCTTATTAAGCTTCTCGTTCATTAATGCCACCAATACCCGGATAGCATTTTCGGTGGCGGGCAGCAGGGGCTGCGATGCGGCGGAGGTAGAGGGGACTGGCTCCTCGACCACTACAGGAGCTGCCGGAGGTGGAGCGGCGACCTCGCCCTCCGAATCAGGATATTCCACCTGATCCTCTTCTTCCTCCAGATCCTCGCCCATGAGGGTCCTCTTGGTGTTGTCGGACACGTCCGACATCTTCTCCACCTCGTCTAGACAACACTTGCTAAGCGTAGTCTCGATGTCTGGTTCGACGGGCAGTTGAACCAAGGGGATCTGATCCTGGGGATCACAGAATCTGCTAACGCTTTCGGGAAAAGCATGACCCTCATCTTCTCGCTGGGGAGATATGGCCCGGCGGCGTTCTTCTGAAAACCGCGCACCCACTTGCGCAGTTTCTCCCGAGCATTGTCCCTGGCCTCTGTGGACGGGGGGTTGTCGAACTCCTCATCAAGGAGGCCTTGGTAGATTGAGCAGGATGCTGGATCCCAATACTTAAGGTTGCCCTTCTTTGCAGTACAGGGGGCGTGGGTCCGACACGCCCTATGCCCGTAGAAGTCCGGGCGACGAACCGAGCAGAAGGGGCTCTCACACTTCAGGTACTCCTCCTG
>NC_090734.1:124820896-124830896 GCF_036898095.1 Palaemon carinicauda
TTCCTACCGTTATCCTTACATTAAGGGGACGGGTTGCCTAATGCGCCCTCTCCAACCTTCTTTCCTACTGTTATCTCTACATCAAGGGGTTGTTGCCTAATGCCCCCTCTCCAACCTTCTTTCCCCACCGTTATCCTTACATTAAGGGGACGGTTGCCTAATGCGCCCTCTCCAACCTTCTTTCCTACTGTTATCTCTACATCAAGGGTTCGAGTTGCCTAATGCGCCCTCTCCAACCTTCTTTCCTACTGTTATCTCTACATCAAGGGGTCAGTTGCCTAATGCGCCCTCTCCAACCTTCTTTCCCACCGTTATCCTACATTAAGGGGGACGGTTCCCTAATGCGCCCCCTCTCCAACCTTCTTTCCTACTGTTATCTCTACATCAAGGGGGTCGGTTGCCTAATGCCCCCTCTCCAACCTTCTTTCCCAACCGTTATCCTTACATTAAGGGGACGGTTGCTAATGCGCCCTCTCCAACCTTCTTTCCTACTGTTATCTCTACATCAAGGGTTCCGTTGCCTAATGCGCCCTCTCCAACCTTCTTTCGTACTGTTATCTCCACATCAAGGGGTCGTTTGCCTAATGCGCCCTCTCCAACCTTATTTCCCACCGTTATCCTTACATTAAGGGGACGGTTGCCTAATGCGTTGCCTAATGCCCCCTCTCCAACCTTCTTTCCTACTTTTATCTCTACATCAAGGGGTCGCTCTGCCTAATGCGCCCTCTCCAACCCTTCTTTCCTACTGTTATCTCTACATCAAGGGGACGGTTGCCTAATGCGCCCTCTCCAACCTTCTTTCCCACCGTTATCCTTACATTAAGGGGACGGGTTTGCCTAATGCGCCCCTCTCCAACCTTCCTTTCCTACTGTTATCTCTACATCAAGGGGTCGGTTGCCTAATGCGCCCTCTCCAACCTTCTTTCCTACTGTTATCTGTACATCAAGGGGTCGGTTGCCTAATGCGCCCTCCTCCAACCCTTCTTTCCCACCGTTATCCTTACATTAAGGGGACGGTTTGCCTAATGCGCCCTCTCCAACCTTCTTTCCTACTGTTATCTCTACATCAAGGGGTCGGTTGCCTAATGCGCCCTCTCCAACCTTCTTTCCCACCGTTATCCTTACATTAAGGGGACGGTTGCCTAATGCGCCCTCTCCAACCTTCTTTCCTACTGTTTATCTCTACATCAAGGGGTCGGTTGCCTAATGCGCCCTCTCCAACCTTCTTTACTACTGTTATCTCTACATCAAGGGGGTCGGTTGCCTAATGCGCCCTCTCCAACCTTCTTTCCTACTGTTATCTCTACATCAAGGGGTCGGTTGCCTAATGCCCCCCCTCTCCAACCTTCTTTCCCACCGTTATCCTTACATTAAGGGGTCGGTTGCCTAATGCGCCCTCTCCAACCTTCTTTCCCACCGTTATCCTTACATTAAGGGGTCGGTTGCATTTAAGCCATTCATTATGAGCCTAGGCATTTAAGCCATTCATTTCAAGGCCAGGCTTTTAGCCATTAATTTTAAGGCCAGATATTTTATGCCATTCATCCTAAGGCCAGGCATTTAAGCCATTCAACATAACACTAAGCATTTAAGCCTTTCGTCGCAAGGCCAGGTATTTAAGCCAATTCATTATAAGGCTAGGCATTTAAGCCTTTCATCCTAAGGCCAGCCTTTTAAATCATTCATCCTAATGCCGGGCATTTAAGCCATTCATTATGAGCCTAGGCATTTAAGCCATTCATTATAAGGCTAGGCATTTTAGCCATTCATCCTAAGACCAGACATTTAAGCCATTCATCCTAGGCGCAGGCATTTAAGCCATTCATTACTAGGCTAGGCATTTAAGCCTTCCATCCTAAGACCAGATATTTCAGCCATTCATTATAAGGCTAGGCATTTAAGCCATTTATCATTAGGCCAGGCATTTAAGCCATTCATTATTAGGCTCTGCAGTTAAGCCAAACATCATTTGGCTCTGCAATGGCAAGCATCCTTATGCCAGGCATTTAAGGCAAGCTTCTTTATGCCAGGTATCCAAGCTAAGTCTTTTTATGCAATACAGTTAACTCAAGCATTATAAGGCCAGGCAGTTAAGACAAGCATCCCTATGCCAGGTAGGGAAGCTGTCCCTCCTTAGCCAGGTAGTTAAGCCAAACATTCTTAGGCCAGTCAGTTAAGCTAAACATCCTTAGCTGAGGCAGTTACGCAAAACTTCCTTAGGCATGGCCTCTAAGCCATAGTTCCTAAGGCAAGGCATTTAAGCCATACAACCTTAGCCCAGGCAGTTAAGCCCTCGCACCCCTATACAAATCAGGTAAGCCAAACATCCCTAATCCAGGCGTTCATGCCAAAAATTTTTAGTCTAGTCACCTAGGCCCTTCTTTTTAGGCCAGCCAGTCAAGCGTTTTCGGTTTTTTTTCCGGACAGTTCAGCCACACACAGACCAGGTAGTTAAGGTAAACCTTCTTAGATAAGGCAGGTCAGCCAAACATCCTTAGGCCATGCAGTTAAGCCATACACCCTCAGACAAAGTAGTTAAGCCAAACATCATTAGCCCTGTCAGTTGACCCAAACATCCTTAGCCCTGTCAGTTGAGCCAAACATCCTTAGCCAAGGCAGTTAAGCCAAGCATCATTAGGCCAGGCAGTTAAGCCAAGCATCTTTAGGCCAGGCAGTTAAGCCAAGCATCATTAGGCCAGGCAGTTAAGCCAAAAATCACTAGGCCAGGCAGTTAAACCAAAAATTACTAGGTCAGGCAGTTAAGCCAAGCATCATTAGGCCAGGCACTTAAGTCAAGCATCATCAGGCCAGGCAGATAAGCCAAGCATCATTAGGCCTTTCAGTTAAGCCAAGCATCATTTTGCCAGGCAGGTTAAGCCAAGCATTATTAGGCCAGGCAGTTAAGCCAAAAATCACTAGGCCAGGCAGTTAAGCCAAAAAATCACTAGGCCAGGCAGTTAAGCCAAAAATCACTAGGCCAGGCAGTTTGAGCCAAAATTACTATGCTAGGCAGTTAAGCCAAAAATCACTAGGCTAGGCAGTTAAGCCAAGCATCACTAAGCTAGGCAGTTAAGTCAATCATCATCAGGCCCTGCAGTTAAGCCAAGCATCATTTTGCCAGGCAGTTAAGCCAAACATTATTAGGCCAGGCAGTTAGGCCAAGCATCATTATGCCAGGCAGTTAAGCCAAGCATTATTAGGCCAGGCAGTTAAGCCAAGCCTCATTAGGCCAGGCAGTTAAGCCAAGCATCATTAGGCCAGGCAGTTAAGCCAAGCATCATTAGGCCTTGCAGTTAAGCCGAGCATCATTAGGATAGCCAGTTATGCCAAGCATTATTAGGCCAGGCAGTTAAGCCAAGCATCATTAGGACAGGCATTTAAGCCAGGCCAGGCAGTTAAGCCAAGCATCATTAGACCAGTCAGTTAAGCCAAAAATCACTAGGCCAGGCAGTTAAGCCAAGCATCATTATGCCAGGCAGATAAGTCAAGCATTACAGGCTAGCCAGTTAAGCCAAGAATCCTTAAACCTAAAAAAAAAAAAATAATATGCCAGGCAGTTAAGACAAGCATCTTTAGGCTAGGCAGTTAAGCCTGGCATCATTAAACCTAAAAAAAAAAAACATATGCCAGGGCAGTTAAGACAGGCATCTTTAGGCTAGTCAGTTAAGCCTGTCACACGTGTAAGAATCAATGTCATTTCACCATGGTAAAGAACAGTCCATTAGTGACACTAAGTGTCCCTTTAAATCACTATGTATCGCACTAGGGTCAGCACAGGCACCCGTTTGAGTTAAAGTCCTGAAAAACTCAGTCCTACGCAGCACCTAAACAGCAGGTTTCATCACGCTACCTGCTGCCACCACGAATCTCTTGACTTCTTGCACCTGCTTCGAATAGTGTTTGAAGAACTCTCTAGGGGACTTCCAGCCTGTGAAGGAACGGAGGCCTTCGAAGTCCATTCCTTGGAAGAAATTTAGGGAAGAGGCGACTTTCCTGGGATCGGTGACCTTCGTGTGTACTGTCAGGATCCGCTCTGCGAATAAAGTAGGTGATTTTCGCTCTAAGTTGTTTTAGTGACAGGTCACTGCCCGACGTTTCTCCTTTAAAAAGCTGACCTCCCACCAAAGTCAGAGAGTTTCTTCGAAGATAGACCTTAAGACTCTCCACTGGGCATAGAGAGACATCTTCCTTCAGGGGGCAGATTCTCCAAGGGCCCCATCTTTTGGTGGGAAGTTCATTTTTAGCGAGAAACGTGGGGTCGGGGAAGAGGGTAAGTTCCCCCATGTCGGCGAACTGTATCTGGCCCTCTTCTCTTGATAATGCCACTATTTCACTGACTCTGGCTCCTGAGGCGAGAGCAAAAAAGGAAGATTACGTTTTGAGTCAAGTCTTTCAGAGGGCAAGAATCATTGTCCAGGCTAGAGGCAAAATGAAGCACCTTATCCAGGGACCAGGTGATGGGTTTCGGTGGAGGTGCTGGACGGAGTCTAGCACACGCCTTCGGGAGTTTATTGAAGATTTCGCTGGATAAATCTATTTGGAAGATGTATAGAAGTGGTCTGGTCAAGGCCGATTTGCAAATGGAAATCGTATTGGCTGCCAAGCCTTGTCCATGAAGGTGAATAAAGAAGGACATGCAAAAATCTATGGAGATTTTCCGTAGGATTTTTTGCCTTGACGAAGGATACCCACTTCTTCCAGGATGATTCATATTGCCTTCTGGTAGACTTTGTTTTGTATTCCTCTAGGAAGTCCAAACTTTTCTTCGAGATCCCAAACCTTTTCTTCACGGCTAGGGAGAGAAAATCATGAGATGAAGATCCTTGATTTTCTTTGATGAAGCGAAGACAGTCGACTTCTGTACCTGTTGGGAGAGAACTGCCCGGCAGGGGGATCAGCTTGGGCTGTAGCTCCAGGACTAGGGGGAACCAATTTGCTCCGGGCCCACTTGGGAGCCACTAGGGCTGCTGTCCCCTTTGAAGGGTTCTCAGTTTGGAGAGGACTTTCAGCAGAAGGTTGGGTGGAGGGAACAGGTAAATCTTGGACCATCTGTTCCAGTCCAGGGACATGGCGTCCCACTGCTTCCGCTTTGGGGTCCTTGTAAGGGGCCACATATCGAGGAAGTTGCTTGTTGTCGCTCGTCACGAAAAGGTCGATCTGTAGTTCCGGGACTTGACGAGAGATGAAGGAGAATGATCTTGCGTCTAGGGACCATTCCGACTCTATGGGGCTTGTCCTCGATAGAGCGTCCGCCGTCACGTTGCGGAATCCTTGTAGGTGAATGCAGACAGGTGCCATTTCTTCCTGTCTGCTAGGCGAAAGATGGGTAATAGCACCTGATTTATGTGGGGGCGATCTCGAGCCCTGACGATTGAGACATCTGACTACTACCGAGTTGTCCAGAGTTAGACGGATGTGTATCGAGGGACGCGGGGGATAATTTCTTCAGGGTGAGAAGAACCGCCATGGCCTCCAAGATGTTGATGTGAAACGTCTTGAATAGAGGGGACCATGTTCCTTGAACTTGCCGATGATGGGAGTGGCCCCCCCAACCCTCCAGAGAAGCGTCCGTGTGGATGTTGAGCGATGGAGGTCGAGGTTGGAGAGGGATGGATCTTTTCAAGGTCCTTGCTTCTGAGCACGGGCTTAGCAGGGAGCGAAGCCTGTTCGGTAGGGGTCTCATGAGATCTCCAGACTCCTGATACATCCTTTAGCTGTGCTCGTAGCACTGGGTTTGTCACTGAGGCAAACTGTAGTGAGCCGAGAACTTGCTCCTACTGTCGTCTTGAGATCCGTTTGGATTTGAGAAGTCTTCTGACAGGACCTGCTATTTCCTTCCTTTTCTTCAGTGGAATGGAAAGGCGGTGTGACTGAAGATCCCAATGGATTCCTAACCATTGGAACTTCTGAGCTGGAGCGAGGTGAGACTTCTTGGTGTTTATTTTGAAACCCAGATGTTCCAGGAACTGGGTCACTTTGCTGCAAGCTTTCAAACATTTTTCTGGCGAAGTCGACCAGACCAGCCAGTTGTTGAGGTAGGCCATCACTTGGATGCCTGAAGGTGTAGCTGGTGGACGATCATGTCTGCTAGCTTGGTGAAGATTCTCGGAGCCACGTTGAGCCCGAAGGGCATGGCTCTGAAGGCGTAGCTTCTTTGAAGGAGCCGGAATCCTAGGTAGGAGGAAGCGTGGTGGTTCATTGGGATGTGCCAGTAGGCATCCGCCATGTCTATTCAGACCGTGTAGGCCTTGTGAGGCAGTAGGGCTCTTATTTGTTGAAGAGTCAACATCTTGAATTTGTTGTTCGCAATGAACTTGTTGAGGGGTGACAAGTCGAGAATGACTCTGAGTTTGTCTGAGTCCTTCTCTGGAACACAAAACAGTCTTCCCGGGAACCTGGTGGACTTTACCCTCTTGATCATCTTCTTGTTCAAGAGTTCTAGGACATATTCTTCCAAGAGGGGGGCTGATGGCTGGAAGAATTGGTGGAAGGTTGGAAGTGGTTGTGTCCAGCTCCAACCCAGTCCCTTCTTGATGATGCTGTGTGCCCAAGGATCGAAGGTCCAACGATCCTGAAAGTGGCGGAGTCTTCCTCCCACCGGAAGCACTTCATTGCTTCTGGTTTCCCGAGGGCTTGCCACCTCGGCCGCTAGCTCCTCTTCCTCCTCTGCCCCTGGAGGGGCAGCGCGAGGAGTCTCTGCCTGAGCCTCTACCTCTGGGACGAAAGGTAGAGGACTGTCGTTCGTAGGCAGGGGTGAAGACTGGTGATTGTGACACCACTGGTTTGGGGACCAAGTGAAAGGTTTGTTGCGGCTGAGTGACCACTTGGGGAGTAGCGGGAGCCGGAAACTGGCGGTTTTTTTTACGCTGCTGGTGTCTTGGTTTAGAGGATTTCCTCTTAGGCTAAGGGCCTTCTTCCTGAGAGGATTTCCTCTTGCGTGACATGCCCCACTTGTTGAGAAGAGAAGGTTCCGATTCTCAGAGGCGGCTTTGTCGACGATTTCTTTCACCAGAGCAGATGGAAAGAGATGCTTACCCCAGATGTTGGAGGAGATTAGTTTCCGGGGTTCGTGTTTTAGTGCTGCATTGGCAAAGACGAACTCTCTGCAGGTTCTTCTGGCTCTGATGAAGCTGTACAGGTCCTTCATCACAGTCACTAGGTGGGTCTTGGCAAGAACCATATAGAGATCTGGGACTCTAACGTCCCTGGCCATGACCTCGAGCTGAATCTGGTGAGACAGGGAGGCAGCTAGTCTCTCCTTGGTCTCTTGCTCCCGACGAAGAAGGTGGTCATTCAGCTTCGGGAGGTCCTCATTGAACTGACGTCCAGCCACGTCAGGTTCCAGCTTCCCAACCGTGAAGGTAAACTGGATGTCTTTCCAGAACCTGTCGTTGGGGGAAAGGGCGAGGGAGAGAGGCCTACACTCCTCCAGGGTAGGGCAGGGCTTTCCTTCCTCCACCGCCTTCATGACCGCATGGAAGGCCTTTTCCACCAAGGGAAAGGTTGCAGAAGAGGGAGCAAGAAGGGACGGGTGCTTCTTGCTCAGAGCCGGCATTATTGAGTTGGTAAAACCGTGAATCTTAGGCATTCTGCCAGCAAGGCTTGGGCTTTTGAGTGATTGAAAACAATCACCTCTTTGGGTTCAGTCTCCTCCTTGGAGGCCGGTTCCGACCTAAGTCGGACGTAACAGTCCGGGTAAGCCTCGAAGTTAGGGAAGAATTCCAGTTCTTCCAAAAGTATAGACCCTAACTTGTCGTTGATAAAAATTTTCCCAGTTGTAATTGGCATATGCTCGGTGTACCTCCAGGGGTTAGACTCCGAGCAGGAAGGAAGGTCCTTAACCGAGATCTTCTTCGGTTGTTTCCATCCCATCAAACGACTTGTAATTTCTGCAGAGTGCTTATTAAGCTTCTCGTCCATTAATGCCACCATTACCCGGATGGCATCTTCGGTGGCGGGCAGCAGGGGCTGCGATGCGGCGGAGGTAGAGGGGACTGGCTCCTCGACCACTACAGGAGCTGCCGGAGGTGGAGGGGCGACCTCGCCCTCCGAATCAGGGTATTCCACCTGATTATCTTCTTCCTCCAGATCCTCACCCATGAGGGTCCTCTCGGTGTTGTCGGACACGTCCGACATCTTCTCCACCTCGTCTAGACAACACTTGCTAAGCGTAGTCTCGATGTCTGGTTCGACGGGCAGTTGAACCAAGGGGATCTGATCCTGGGGGATCACAGAATCTGCTAACGCTTTCGAGAAAAGCATGACCCTCATCTTCTCGCTGGGGAGATATGGCCCGGCGGCGTTCTTCTGAAAACTGCGCACCCACTTGCGCAGTTTCTCCCGAGCATTGTCCCTGGCCTCTGTGGACGGGGGTTTGTCGAACCCCTCATCAAGGAGGCCTTTGCAGAATGAGCAGGATGCTGGATCCCAATACTTAAGGTTGCCCATCTTTGCAGTACAGGGGGCGTGGGTCCGACACGTCCTATGCCCGTACAAGTCCGGGCGGCGAACCGAGCAGAAGGGGCTCTCACACTTCAGGTACTCCTCCTGTAAAAGAAAGAGAACATGAGTACATGGAAAACAGAGTCATGTCTTACATTACTCTTAAACTTAAGATTCACTAATCTGTAACTCTGTGTGTTATGTGAGCTCCGGATAGGTGAGCTAGAAGAGAAGTAGGAAGACACAAACTTGTGAATCCCGTCCAGCCAGTTACCGCGACCTTTTCTGCCATCAATTCCTTAGGACCTGAGGTTCTAGAAGAGGGAATGGTATCCTTATGGGGGAGCCAAGCTAGTCTTTATGGTATCCCTATGGGGGAGCCAAGCTAGGCTTCCTTATAAAGGAATTGTCTACAGAGTGGAGAAGGTCTGAAATCGTTCAGAACCTAGAGAAGGACGGGAAAATAGGAGAAACCCCTTTATATTTGGGAAGGTCCCGGTAAGAGACTGCACTGAGAAGCACAGAGTATGCTGGAAACATTGTACTGTACAATCATACAGCTCAGACACTGTCTTCAGGGTATGAAACAGCAAAGAAGATCAGTCTGGCTATATGGCTGTATAGGTCGACTGCTGGCACGGGGCCGGCAGCCGGGGGGAAGGGGTGCTTGTCCCTGGAAGCCGAAGAGCATCGCCGGCAAGCCGGAGGCCTGGTCCGCCGGGGTAAATCCATCAAGGCTACACACTGAGCAGCAGAGAGGTAGGAAACACCTATAAGGGTGACCGCTGGCACGGCGGCAGGTCGCCGGGAGGGCGGTGGCCTCCGGCAGCCGGCAGGCTGTCGTCGTTGGTGAACCTAGCTGGGTACATAAGATGGAAGGTGTCTGAGAAGCCGGCGGCAGCGGCTGCAAGGGGCGGCGGCCCCTGGCAGCCGGCAGGTTGTTGCCATAGGTAGTCCTCAGATAGGAACATCCTATGAAGTAGGAAGGTCACCTGGGGTGCTGGCGGCTAGCGGCGGCAAGGGGCGGCGGCCCCCGGCAGCCGGCAGGTTGTTGCCTTAGGTAATCCTCAGATAGGAACGTCCTATGAAATAGGAAAGTCACCTGGCATTCCGGCGGAAATCGCCGGCAGGCGGAGGCGGTAGTGGACCGGCACCATGATAGAAGAGAGAAAGATAAGGAGGGAAGGAGGAAGGGTAATGTCCGATACCCAACCGGCTTCCCTCCGGAAGGAGTGTACTCATGATAGGGGGGAATATACTTATCATCCAGCGGCAGGGAGCCGGCAGACGGCTGGGTGCCTATGGTAATCCAAGGGAGGATCAGAGAACACTCTAAACAGGGGGGGGGGGGTGATCTTCTGCCGGCAGGACGGCCGCTAACACTACCCCATAGTTCGACTATGAGGGGGAAGTGTAGCAGAGCGGCCAGCCATGCAGGAGAGCACAGCTTAACCAACAATTCTCCCTGAGGGGTAATTGTAGGACAGCGGACAGGGGTGTGAAGGCAAGCCGACACAAAGGGATAGACTGGGGTTATGGGGGGGGGGGGGTTTGGGGG
>NC_090734.1:124835896-124850896 GCF_036898095.1 Palaemon carinicauda
CTGATCTCAGCCGTTTTTCAGTAAAACACGGGTGAAAGTAATTTGAACCTGAACTTGTTATTATCTTTTATGGGTTGGTGACCGTAATATAACTACTTTACGTCAACATATCTGTTTTTATAACGGTAAATGCCTGGCAATATGTATTCAAGGACTTTTACTTTTTTTAAGGCAAATTTTTAAGTGTATGCAGATATTTGTGCCCTCTCTTTTCAATAATTTTTATTTAGTATCCTTTAAGAAAGGTTTGAGAGAATTTATGTAGTCCTTGTAAGAATTCATAGTAAATTTTCTAGCTGTGATGAAAATTTCCGTTCTTCTGTAGTTGCCATAAATTGCCATAAATACTTTTCTAGTAGTTAAGATTCTAGGTTTTAGGTTTTGTAATTACCAAAATTCATTTACGAAAACTTTTAGCGTTTTATTAGAAAAAAAAAATATTTCCCCTTATGAGTGATGTAGTTATTACAGATATTCCGTTTAGAAACATAATACTTAAAGCCTTTTATTATATAATTTTGTATATTTCCATGATATTATATCTCACTTGAAGGGCTGTGGATATTGAGAGATTCTTTTTTAGAAATTTACCAGATTTATGTCATCTGAAACGTCACTTAACTAATTACGACGATTAAAGAATCTATTTTTAGGGTAAATTTTCAAATGAAATTAAATTTACCAGTATTTGTAACACGAGCTGGATTTATTGAACAAAATCAGATTATTCGTAAACATTTTCTATTAAGATATATTAATGTAATAAATGTAATATTAATGAAGCTCTTTTGTATCAAAGCGAAACTGTAATCATTCTCTGTACTTTGAATAGCAACATTTCTTGCTGCTATTTACTGATTGAAAAGGATTGATGAGGATTCTAATAATTTTATAAAATGGGTTTTAGGTTCATTCTACCTTTGCATCTCATCCCTATATCAGTTTGGAATGGGCTCCCTGGTCTTGTGGCCTGGCCATATGTCTCAATTTCTAGAAAAAAAAAGGTTAATTGGAACTAGTTCAAACTTGCTTCGAATGTTTTTATGTTGAATAAGCTGACACAAGTCTATCTTTATAGTTTATATATGAAAGATATATTTTAGTGTTACTGTTCTTAAAATGTTTCATTTTAATTGTTCATTACTTCTCTTGTAGTTTATTTCCTTATTCCCTTTCCTCACTGGGTTATTTTTTCCCTGAGCTTTTGGAGTTATAGTATATAATATGATATAATATAATATATAATATGATATATAATTATAAAATTTTGTAATAATAATAATAATAATAATAATAATAATAATAATAATAATAATATCAGTACAGAGTATGGGCTACTTTGAAAGGTGATGCTAGACCCTTACTCCCGTTGTAATTTTAATTTTAAATTATATTTTGTTATGCTAATTTCTTTTTATTCAGGAAAAGATTATTTTTAATCTCTGTAAATCCCCTGCATAATTTAGTATAATTAGTCGAACTTTTTTTCTCTCTCTCTCTCTGTCTCTCTCTCTCTCTCTCTCTCTCTCTCTCTCTCTCTCTCTCTCTCTCTCTCTCTCTCTCTCTCTCTCTCTCATAGAGTATTAAGTGAAATCATTTGGACCGTGAGTAAAATGGACATTAGAATTAGAAGGACAGTTACCTTGTTGTTTAAACGATGCAATTATGGAATTTACATTTTTTTGCAGTTTGTTTTTGCACCAACATTGTAACATTGATGACGGCAGTAAGGTTTAATTCCTGATGGTAATGCAATTTAAATGACTATTATTTTTCCTTAATATCTATAAACATTGATGTAAAGTAGGACTTATATTCTACGGCAGATAATAAAAAAAGTAATTTTTATCATAAATAATTAGGAGAATTTATCTTATCTTAATATTTGTGGTATTACGCAAAACTTACATGGAAGAAACAGTGCTCTTTTGATTAGCAAAAATGATATATAGTTTACCTCGGATATCAACAATCACTTGAAAATTTGCCGTAAAAAAAAAAACGGTAAAAACCCTGGTATAAATGTTGCCAGACATTTGCTGTTTTAAAAACCGGATATGTTGACGTAAAGGAGTCATATTACGGTCACCAACCAGTAAACGTTAATAACCAAGTATGGTAAAATTACGGTCGCCTGTATTTTATTGAAATACGGCTGAGAACAGTAGATTTTTACTGAGAATTTTTTATTAAAAATACGGGGTTTTTTTAACAGTGAATACAAACTCGTTTGAAGAAGTTTCAAACCTAAATTATTGGACGTCTCTCCATCGCAGTTGGCGCTGTCTTATCTCTCGTCCAGAAACGAGATAACTGCTAATATAGTTGTCATTTACTGTCTCGTTTTCTTGTCATATCTTCTAATTATGACCACGTTTGACTGCACTAACAAAAGCGACTTTCCCTATCTCTTTCTCCTACCAATGGGGAAATTCCCCATCAAGATTTTAAAGGTCTCTTATGATTGGTAGAGGCAATGGACAGCGACACTCCATAGACTAACCATATATACACATGGTTGGCACCCAAGGCCCCACCTCTCCACCCATGTTAGGACCACTGAGCGCTAAGCAATGGCTACTGATGACTCAGTAGGCAGAACTATAGGGTCCTCCAAACTCCCCCATCGTTAGCTCACAAGGATGGTGAGTTTGTAGACGCTACAAGAAACTATAGAAGTTGAACAGGACTTGAACCCCAGTCCGGGAGATCGCTAGGCAGGACCTTATTCTATCTTTATATAAATGTGAAAAAAACATCAATGCTATTTAATATATAATAAATATTCATGGAATAAAATACATGTTATTAAGAAGCTAAATATATAAGAGATTTAATTTAAATATCTTGAAAATAATAAGTGAAATAACAGAATATATTACATTTATTTACAGAGGTGAATAGCAGCTCTGAGAAATATGTCACAATGCCTAAGGTAAAAGATTATGAATCTCTTGTCGGGGTCTTAGGGTATCATATATATGTATATATGCATACATATATATATATATATATATATATATGTGTGTGTGTGTGTGTGTGTGTATGTGTATGTGTATGTATTATATATATATATATATATATATATATATATATATATATATATATATAAGTAGATATTACACATATTTAATGAATATGTATAACCATCCTTTTATTTATTCAGTTTTCGTAGAAAATTTTTCACCATCTTTCATAATGTTAGAATTCCCAATGATTTTATAGGTAACAGTATATAAATTACTGTTCATTTATATGTAACAAACGTTCCTAAGGTACATCTTCGTTTTTGTTAATATAAATACGAAAGTAATATTAAATTTTCGTCGTATTTCTTCTCTGAAAATTATAGAAAATATGAATGTCGGTCATTCATCTTCATCTGCCTTCAAATCTTCTACTGGGAAAGCCATTTTCATATTTCTCCTTCTCAGGGCCTGAGTTTTACTACACTCTTAAAAAAAACGTAATTGTATTCGGAAATTCTCCGCAAAAATATACTGTTCTCAGCCGTATTTCAGCAAAATTCAGGTGACCGTAATTTTTACCATATTTTGTTGGTATCTTTTTCGGGATAGTGAACGTAATATCAATCATTTACGGCAATATATCCGTATTTTAAAACGGTAAATGCCTGGCAACATTTATTCCAGGATTTTTATAATTTTTTACAGCAAATTTTTAACATTATACCATGAATCAACGTAATATTTCTCAAATCCATTTTTGTTCTCGATATCCTTCATCCAAATGTAATTGCACGTTAATAGTTATAAATCTAGAGATTAATATGCCCATTACTCCAGGCCATAACTGGTCATCAAGTTTCCTGTTATTGATCGCTTGCAATCTGGCACAAAACTGGATCTGGCTGGTCTTGTTAGCATTCCTGTATTGGTTTAAAGGTCGCTCATGAATGGCAAAGGCAAGGGACAGTGACATTGCCCTATCAAGCAGTATAATCCCCTAGAGCAGTGGTTCCCAAACTGGGGGAAATTTCCCCTTGGGAGGAAATTTGAAGCTTCCAGAGGGGAAATAATTACACTACCTATTAACTAAAACAAGCAGAAAATGTCCTCATAGTACGTGCGGCAATTTGTTGTTAGCCATTCAATTGTGATAGGATCCTATCAGTTCTCACTGACATAATATTAACCGGCTCTATGGCTATGCTTAGTTGTTACTAACTGCCCTCTATCCAATTTACTCTGTAATTATTTGTTTATCAGTATAATTGCACATTTGAAAAATAAATTAGTAAATAGTCACAAGTGTGTTTTAACTACTCTTTCCCTCATAAACATGAAGGGGGAAATCTGGATGGTTGAACTGGGTGCAGGGGCGAAATGACAGAAAAGAGTTTGGGAACCGCTGCCCTAGAGACTGATATGATCAGCGCCCAAGGCCCCCTTCCACCCAAGGTAGGACCAAGAAGGGCCAGGCAATGGCTGCTGATGACTCAGCAGATAGACCCATGGGCTCCCCCCAAACCTCCCATCCTTAGCTCACAAGGATGGTACAAGGATGGTGAGGTTGCTGCGACCAAAGGAACTAACGAGTTTGATCGGGACTCGATCCCCAGTCTGGCCATCACCAGGCAAGGACAGTACCACCTGGGCACCACAACCCCGGTTGTGAGAAAATCAACAGAGCATAATCCAGGGAGCATTAAGGCCATTTTAATACTGGTTAAATATTGTACCAACCGTGTGTCACACGATCATACATAGTTCATTTTGTGTATATATTATGCTTGAATCCTCACTGTTCCCTCGCACTAAAAAGAACCTGAATAAACATGGCTGTTTTTCTCACCAGTATCGGTGTCGGTTTTGAACATGAAATTTCCTGTTGCATTGAGCTTTTGTATATGAAGAAGAGTGTTCTATAATAAACTCACTCAGTTGCTTTCATCATGTCTTTGAGTCACAACCTTCTCTCGGCCTGTCACATTGGTGACCCCGGAAGTCGACTCGCTCCTCCCACCTTCCACCAATGTGACGGGTCAAGAGAAGGTTGTGACTCAAAGACAGGATGAAAGCAACTGAGTGAGTTTATTATAGAACACTCTCCTTTATATAGAAAAGCTCAATGCTACAGGAAATTTTATGTTCAAAACCGACACTGTTACCAGTGAGAAAAACAGGCATGTTTATTCAGGTTCTTTTTAGTGCGAGGGAAGAGTGAAGATAGATATATTCAGACACATTGCTCATTATTATATACTTGAGATGCGGTGAAGATTTTATGTAGTTTAAATTTCTCCTCAAATAGTCGTTGTAATCTTTCTCATAAGAATATCAAGTTTTTATTAAATGATAAAGAAAATTTTTCTTACATTATAATTTTATATCAATCACATTATGAAATAATTTTTTCCAACAAATCAGTAAAAGATATATTTCTATTGTTAAGGAGATTTGTAATGGTGAGAAAAGTAGGACAAAGATATCAAACTATAAAAAAAAAAAAACTGCTCTTATTTAAAGAGAGAAGCAAAACTTCTCACTGATCCCGTTAACGAAATGACATATGTCCTAAAAATTTCTGACACATTTCGTTCATGACGTCTCAGCAAGAAATGACAATACGGAGTTTTGTAATGTTTCTCAAATTTGTCTTGATTCTGAGACTGCGGCATTGAGTATTGTTTCTGGCGTTTTGTCTTAAGTGTGATACTTAGAAAGGTGCTGCACTTTTGTATTTTGCTTTTTGTTATAATAATTTTCTATGAATTATTTTACAGAAAATAACATTTATATAAACATAAGTTTACTTATTCTAATTTCCGGTGTTTTTCTCTGCTGAGGAAGTTGTGGAGGAAAGAAATATTTCTCTGATTTTTCAGGAAGGATTTATTCGCAATGAGATTTCTTATATATATTAATGTAAGTATATACATATATATATATATATATATATATATATATATATGTATATATATATATATATATATATATATATATATATATATATATATATATATAGTATATATACATGCATATATACATAAATATATATATGTATATATATATATATTATATATATATATAAATATATTTATAAATATATTTTATATATGCATGCATTATATATACGTAAAGTATATGCATACACGCACACACATATATATGTATGTATATATATATATATATATGTATATATATACATACGTAAAATATGTACATACATATATGCAGTACTGTCTGGTTTTATATATATATATATATATATATATATACAGTAAATATATATATATATATATATATATATATATATATATTTAATATTTAATATATATTCCTTATATATACATGAAACATGTATATATATATATATATATATATATATATATATATATATATATATATATAACTTTCCGGTCACACTGAGTGGCATTGCCAGACACGTAACTACTATGTGTCTCCCCATTCCTCGGTTAGGGGTGAGCGGAGTAGTATACCCTGGTGAGAGGGGTATAATCGCAAACCACAACTGCCGTGTTGTAGTCAGGAAAGGGGTGGAGGTGGGAAGGGTTAAATCTGTGTGCGTGTGCGATGCATACAGTACATACTCTGTATACTCTGTATACGGCTACCTAAATGTCATTGAATCCGAAATATGAAATAATTGAAGAAATTAATTTTGCAATTAGGATTCTGATTAATGGTATACCACAACACTTTAAAAAAAGACAAGAGACTTTCTCTTTGAGGAACTTGTTTTAATATCTACCGCGCACAAGAGGAGTAGCCTTGAGTGTGGAAATAAAACATCCTACGCATATTTCCGTCAAAGAGAATACATGATTGCTCTTCTTGAGAAAGGGGAAAGTCGTTCAAATAGATTCGTATATTCGTCATCTTTTCCCTTTCTCTAGCATATCTACTGTAGCTTTTGGTCTAGTTTTTTTTCTTTTTTTATACAAACTTTTTTTTTATTGTTCGTGCATACTTGATTTTCAGTATATTTTGGATATAGCATATTCTTAATTCTTTTAAAAAGACTCCCTTGAATCTAAAATCACTGATGCTTTAATGATTAAAATATGAAATATATTTTGACACATTTTAGCAATGTTAGAGTTTTTTTCTTCTTATTACTTCATTGATTATATATAATTGTTTGACCAGAGTTACAACAAGGGAGATTATTTCTAATTTAAAGGTGCACTTGTGATGAATATACTGTCCAGAATGTTAAGAGGAAATAGAAGAGTTAGGATAAATATTTTGCCTCTACGAGCCGTAATTGCGTCATTAGTTACTGCGATCTGTTGAATTTGGGTCAAGACACGTTTATATATATGCATACATATATATATATATATATATATATATATATATATATATATATATATATATATATAATATATATATATATATATATATATATATATAATATATATATAATATATATATAATATATATATATATATATATATATATATTTATGTGTATATATATGTATGTGTATATATATGTTTGTATATATATATATATATATATATATATATATATATATGTATGTATGCATATATATATGTGTATGTATGTATGTATGTATGTATATAATTGTGTATTTATGTATATATATGTATGTATATATACAGTATATATATGTATATATATATGTTTATATATGTGTATATATATATATATATATATATATATATTATATATATATATATATATATATATATATATATATTTAAATATATATGTATATGTGTCTGTGTATATGTATATATATGTATGTAAAATATATATATATATATATATATATATATATATATATATATATATATATATATATATATATATATATATATATACATATACTGTATATGTATGTATAAATATGTATATTATTGTTTGAGAATTTCTGTGTTTTTAATGAACCATTTATGTATATTTTTTGGTAAAGAATGGCTGATCTATTTTTTTTCCATCATCATCATCAGCCATAACTAGTCCAGAGACCTCAGACATGTCCTTCCACTCGCGGTTGTTTATGGTCTTTCTATGTTAGTTCATACTCACAAACTTTCATAGTTGATTGATCCATCGTATTCTTTTCCTTCCTCTGCTTCTTTTACAATCTCTAGAGAGCCATTCTGTTATCCTTCATGTCCGTCTATTATCCGCCATTCTCATATGACCTACTCATGTTCATTTTTTTTCTTACATGTCGTTAGAATATCCTGTTTTTATAGCCAACCGTATATGTATAGGCTACTTATTTTTTTGTAAATTACTGGAATGTTAAAAAGTTATACATTATTTTCGTATATACGAAAGAGCTCAGAAAAAAATGCTAATGACCTACCGTCATGATGTGATTACAAAATCATTTTCATCCACTTTACATCAGCGGGAATGAAAAACTCCTTCAATTAAAGTTGGGACGTTCCATTTAGTTTCCGTGACTTAGACCCGGATTAGATTAAGATAAAGTTACATGATATATCCGCAAGTTTTTCCCTGATCCCTTCGATAATTCTCTGTGAAAACGCTTACCCTGCGTAATCCTCATGTTGCAAGAGGCCAGTCAGGTGCCCAGCAAAGACTTAAAGCAAGCACGATTTCGATTGGGGGAGCCATGGAGGTCGAAATTAAGAGGATTTGCCCTCTTTCACCAGAGGGAATTTGAGGGGAAATTCGAGTCTTCCTTTGTGCCACACGAAGGAATGAGGCTTGATATGTTTGGTAGAATTTTATGGATTACGGAGATTTGGGAAATACGAAAGAAACATTTGAATTAAAGTGTTTTTTTTTTTATTTATTGTGAACCATTTAAGTTTTATGAATCTATCACAAGCTTAATCAGAAGACCATGGTCATGAAATATACTATTCTATATAGTACGCTAAAAGTGGGTAGAGTTGGATATAAGGATTAAGAAATAAAACTTTATGAACAAGATGCCCAAAATTAAGTTTTTTATTTTCAGTTATTATTAATGCCAATACTGTTTTTCTTTTAACAGTACATTTATCATGGCAACAACATTATTATTATTATTATTATTATTATTATTATTATTATTATTATTATTGTTATTATTATTATTTTTATTATTATTACCTCCGCCAACGAAGTTGGAAGGAGGTTCTCTTTTATACCTGTGTCTGAAAAGCTTCTTGGCCGCAATTTTAATCTTAGAGTAATGAAACTTGCAGAGATTAACTTATGTAAAAAGCTGGAAATGATTAAATTTTGGAAGGTCAAGGTCAGGGTCACGGTCACTGTCAAGCAAAATGTCCAATTCACGTCACGTAATCCGCCATAAATCCTGACACCGTTGTTAGAGATATTTCAAACTTGGTTCATATTTGACTGTATTAAAATCTACGCCAATTAATATATGTTAAGGCCAAGGCCAAGGTCGAGCAAAAGGACGATAAATAAGCTTCCGCAGCGAAGGCCTATGCTTTGCTGAGTGCATCTCTAGTTGTTGTTATTATTATTATTATTATTATTATTATTATTATTATTATTATTATTATTATTATTATTATTATTATTGTCATTGTCATTGTCATTGTCATTATTATTATTATTATTATTATTATTATTATTATTATTATTATTATTATTATGTAGTTTGTATCTTTGTACTTCACTACATTGGTGAAGATTGGTTGAGTTAAATTCTAAGCACAAAAAACCTGAATTCGACAGGTAAAAGTGTAGGAAAAGTGTCATCAACTTTTATCTCTCTTTGTGGCTGTATGGTATGTCACTGTCGTTCCAGTTTCTCTTACCAGTGTTCGATTCCCCGGCCAACCAGAAGCTATTATCTTTGAGTTGATTCCCCCTCAGCTCTCTGATCCTGAGGTATAGAGAGAATCCAGATATTAAGGGACTATAATATATGGCTATTTTATATGAAAAACACGTCTAAATGTACAAAATCTATATATATATATATATATATATATATATATATATATAAATTATATATATATTATATAATATTTATATGTATATATATTATATATATTATATATATATTATATGTATATAATGTATTTATATATTATATATATAATATATTTATATATGTATATATATATATATATATATATATATTTATATATGTATATATATATATGTATGGATAAATATCAACACAACATCGTGTTCAAATAGAAATAAATTTCTACCTCATACTTGGGATCGAACGCTAGCCCCTTCTAATGAAAGGCCAGGTCGAAACCAACCATGCCACGAGAGGCCATAAAAGGAAATCGGAACCTGACGCTAACTAGCTGTCCGAGGATTTACCTGGCGAGACATCAGTCTCTTACCAGCGGTTTTACCCGATTTCCCCGGCCCACAACGTGACACAATTGGTAGTAATTCATTCAAATTACCCCTAATGAGTCAATATGGATAAATATCAACACAACATCGTGTTCAAATAGAAATAAATTTCTACCTCATACTTGCGATCGAACGCTAGCCCCTTCTAATGAAAGGCCAGGTCGAAACCAACCATGCCACGAGAGGCTATAAAAGGAAATCGGAACCTGACGCTAACTAGCTGTCCGAGGATTTACCTGGCGAGACATCAGTCTCTTACCAGCGAGTTTTACCCGATTTTCCCGGCCCACCACGTGACACAATTGGTAGTAATTCATTCAAATTACCCCTAATGAGTCAATATGGATAAATATCAACACAACATCGTGTTCAAATAGAAATAAATTTCTACCTCATACTTGGGATCGAACGCTAGCCCCTTCTAATGAAAGGCCAGGTCGAAACCAACCATGCCACGAGAGGCCATAAAAGGAAATCGGAACCTGACGCTAACTAGCTGTCCGAGGATTTACCTTGCGAGACATCAGTCTCTTACCAGCGAGTTTTACCCGATTTCCCCGGCCCACCACGTGACACAATTGGTAGTAATTCATTCAAATTACCCCTAATGAGTCAATATGGATAAATATCAACACAACATCGTGTTCAAATAGAGATAAATTTCTACCTCATACTTGGGATCGAATGCTAGCCCCTTCTAATGAAAGGCCAGGTCGAAACCAACCATGCCACGAGAGGCCATAAAAGGAAATTTGAACCTGACGCTAACTAGCTGTCCGAGGATTTACCTGGCGAGACATCAGTCTCTTACCAGCGAGTTTTACCCGATTTCCCCGGCCCACCACGTGACACAATTGGTAGTAATTCATTCAAATTACCCCTAATGAGTCAATATGGATAAATATCAGCACAACATCGTGTTCAAATCGAAATAAATTTCTACCTTCATACTTGGGATCGAACGCTAGCCCCTTCTAATGAAAGGCCAGGTCGAAACCAACCATGCTACGAGAGGCCATAAAAGGAAATCAGAACCTGACGCTAACTAGCTGTCCGAGGATTTACCTGGCGAGACATCAGTCTCTTACCAGCGAGTTTTACCCGATTTCCCCATATTGACTCATTAGGGGTAATTTGAATGAATTACTACCAATTGTGTCACGTGGTGGGCCGGGGAAATCGGGTAAAACTCGCTGGTAAGAAACTGATGTCTCGCCAGGTAAATCCTCGGACAGCTAGTTAGCGTCAGGTTCCGATTTCCTTTTATGGCCTCTCGTGGCATGGTTGGTTTCGACCTGGCCTTTCATTAGAAGGGGCTAGCGTTCGATCCCAAGTATGAGGTAGAAATTTATTTCTATTTGAACACGATGTTGTGTTGATATTTATCCATATTGACTCATTAGGGGTAATTTGAATGAATTACTACCAATTGTGTCACGTGGTGGGCCGGGGAAATCGGGTAAAACTCGCTGGTAAGAGACTGATGTCTCGCCAGGTAAATCCTCGGACAGCTAGTTAGCGTCAGGTTCCGATTTCCTTTTATGGCCTCTCGTGGCATGGTTGGTTTCGACCTGGCCTTTCATTAGAAGGGGCTAGCGTTCGATCCCAAGTATGAGGTAGAAATTTATTTATATATATGTATATATATATGTTTACATGTGTGTATGTATATATAATGCATATATATATATATATATATATATATATATACAGTATATATTATTATATATATGTATATATATCTTATATATAATGTATGTATATAATACATATATATATATATATATATATATATATATATACATATATATATATATATTATATGTATATATATCATATTTATAATGTATGCAAATACATATATATATATATATTATTATATATATGTATATATATATGATATATATGTATTATATATATACAGTATATATATATATATATATATATATATATATATATGTATATATATATATGATATATATGTATTATATATATACAGTATATATATATATATATATATATATATATATATAATATATATATATATATATATATATATATATGTATATATATATATATATATGTATGTTTATATTGTGTTGAAGTGTTATGATTTTATGCGTGTGTTTGATAAGTGTGTATGTGTGCTTATATTTTAATTCATTGGCTATGACACTCAACAGTGGAACATCACGAGTTCAATTACCAAGCGAGCTGAAATGCTTTAGGCGTGTCCTGCTAAACGCTATTGAGCATCAATTGACCTGCCAGTCATCCGGTTAGGACGGTGATGTTGACCTAGCTTGCATACCAAAATGAGAGAGAGAGAGAGAGAGAGAGAGAGAGAGAGAGAGAGAGAGAGAGAGAGAGAGAGAGAGAGAGATTATATAAACACCAAGAAATAACAAGAGTATATCAGTAGAAACTGAATCATTCTCTGCATGGTAGTACTTCCATGAATAAATTTAAAGCAACACGAGAGGTCGATTCAGTACACACACACACACACACTCTTTGGTGAAAGCAATCAGCAACTGCACAGAACCGGAATGACGAAATCTTCCACTTAACTCGATCTGTTAAGGAAAGAAAATAGGGGAAAATTTCCGAAGAGTTAAGTTATCGTGTATAGAGTGGATCTCCTTAAGGGGTATATGGGAATATATTTCTTTATCATATTATGAAATGTTATCCGTTTCCTGGAAACTGTATACACAATGGAAGTAAAAAATTTCAACATCTTTATCGGGGGAGACTTCAGCATATCGGTTGTTGAAAATGTTTTAGCAACTCTCTCTCTCTCTCTCTCTCTCTCTCTCTCTCTCTCTCTCTCTCTCTCTCTCTCTCTCTCTCTCTCTCTCTCTCTCTCTCAGTGTGGCAATTTAAGGATAGGCGAATAGAAATAAACTGATAACGATTCTATTCATCAAAGTAAAATTTATTTTAAATTCACTAACATCCTTATTTCAAATTTTTCAAGATCATATATATATATATATATATATATATATATATATATATATATATATATATACATTTATGTATGTACATATATATGTATGTATGTATGTATATATATGTATGAATGTACATATATATGTATGTATGTACATATATATGTATGTATGTATGTACATATACAATATATGTATGTATGTATGTACATATGTACATATATATATATATATATATATATATATATATATATATATATATATATATATATATATATATATATATATAGTTTGGATTTCACATGTAACTTTGTTCACATAACAACGTACCGGAATCTTGAATAATGTGTGCTACGAAACAGCTTTTCAAATTTGTTTGTGTCCTGCAAATTTTGACTTCGCCCAAAATAAAATGGCAGTGAACGTTTTGACCTATTATTATTCCATCGAGCTAAATGAGTTCAATACAGAAAGAGATAATGAATTTAAAAACTGCCTCTTGCATTTCTTTTGATGTTTATATATTCAGTGCGTTTGCATCACCATGTCACGGAAGGACCGAAGGTTTCGTATCCAGTGGTTTATCATGGGGGAGTTTTGCATTGTGTAAATATTGCTATTAGGTACTCTTCCCGATCATCCTGATAAACCTCCTTTGTCTCACACTTATCCTGTATAACTTAAGGTACCCTGACACTTGCACGATTTTGTGGCACGCATTGTCACGACTCGATTCGTGAACTGGCGTGAACTCGTCGTGAACTGGAGTGAACTCGTCGTGAACCTGTCGTGACATCGTGGCATGTCGTGACGAGTATTTTGAAATGTTCAAAATTTTGGTCACGAGAAAATTTCGTGAACGCGGCGTGAACTATGCGCCAACTGTTCGTGAACTCGTCAGGACGATGCTTGAGGCGCGCAAACTATGCTGAAACTATGCATGAACTCGTCGTGCTAGTTTGTGTCAATGTGGACTGGTGAGCTGTGATTCTGAGGTAATTTTTTTTTATTTTTTTATTTTCCAGTTCGTGCCACAAAATGTCACGACTTGCCATGACAAATTCGTGGCAAAAAGTCGTGCAAGTGTCAGCCTGGCAATAATTCAGCCGATCACATCTGTGTCGGCTCCAAACAGATATAACTAATTAGGTGAATAATTAACTTAAGGCAGGCTGACACTTGCACGAATTTGTGGCAGGCATTGTCACGACTCGAGTCGTGAACTGGCATGAAGTGTTCGTAAACCCATCGTGACATTGTGGCATGTCGTGATGAGAATTTTGAAATGTTCAAAATTTTGGTCACGACAAAATTTCGTGACCGTGTCGTGAACTATGCGTGAACTGTTTGTGAACTCGTCGGGACGATGCGGGAAATGCGCAAACTATGTGTGAACTCGTCGTGAAATCGTCGTGCCAGTTCGTTTCAATGTGGACAAGTCAGCTGTGATTCTGAGGTAATTTTTTTCTTTTTTATTATCATCCTCCAGTTCGTGCCGCAAAATGTCACGACTTGCCACGACAAATTCGCTGCAAAAATTCGTGCAAGTGTCAGGGTACCCTTACCCTCATTGATTGTGACCAACCGACAATTGGTCCAAAAAGTCTCATCGAGTTAATAAGATAAAGGAAATCTCGATAAAGAATAAAACTAAAGCACAATACCTGTAGACTTTTTGGAACGAACGGTCTTTTTATGCCTTAAGATTTGAAAAGATA
>NC_090734.1:124873396-124878277 GCF_036898095.1 Palaemon carinicauda
TATATATGTATATATATATATATATATATATATATATATATATATAAATATATATATATATATACAGTATATATATATATAAATATATATATATATATATATATATATATATATATATATATATATATATATATATAGGCCTATATATAAATATATATATAGGAATATATATATATATATATATATGTATATATATATAAATATATATTTATATATATATAAATATATATATATATACATATATAAATATATATATATATATATATATATATATATATATATATAAATATATATATATATATATATATATGTATATATATATATATATATATATAAATAAATATATATATATATATATATATATAAATATATATATAGGAATATATATATATATATTATATATATAAATATGTAATATATATATATATATATATATATATATAAGTATATATAAATGTAAGTATATATATAAGTATATATAAGTATATATATAAATATATATATATATATATATATATATATATATATATATAAATATATATATATATATATATATATATATATAAATATATTTATAATATATATATATATATATATATATATACATATATATATATATATATATATATATATATGTATATAAATATATATATATATATATATAGAGAGAGAGAGAGAGAGAGAGAGAGAGAGAGAGAGAGAGAGAGAGAGAGAGAGAGAGACTCTTGCTATCTGATATATAGGGGAGATAAAGGAGTCACAACGTGTTTGTAACTAGAGAGCGAAGGATTTTGGCAAAGCGTAACATAGATTGAAGATGAAAGTAGACAATAGCTTAATTCGCCGAACATGGCTAAGATTTCCATTATTTTGTAAATAGAAAGTATGAAGTTCTATGAATAATTAATCCGTAGATCTCACATGTAATCCTGTTACAATACGTCTTCATCCATTATTATATTATTATTATTATTATTATTATTATTATTATTATTATTATTATTATTATTATTATTATTTTTATTGTTATTATTTTTTTTTATTTTTTTTATTATTTTTAGTTTTATTATTCTTAATTTTTATTTTTATTGTTTTTATTTTTATTTTTATTATTATTATTATTATTATTATTATTTATTATTATTATTATTATTATTATTATTATTATTATTATTATTATTATTATTATTGGCTAAACTGCAATTATAGTTCAAAAAGCAGGATGCTACATGCCAAGGGGCTCAAGCAGGGAAAAATATTTTGGTATGGAAAGGAAATAAAGCAATAAATGAATTATATGGGCTATGACGAATATAGAATATGAAATCTTTATAAATCAATAACACCGTTGAAAGAAGAAGTCTTATGTCAGCCTCTCCAACATAAACACAACTGCAAGTTTGAACCGCTGAAGTTTTACCGGTTCAACTGCCTGATTAATAAGATCATTCCACAACCAGTTCACATGGTGGAATAAAACTTCTAGAATACAATATTGAGCCTTATGATAGAGAAGCCAAGGATTAGAATTAACAGCATGCATACCTTGTACTACGTACAGTCTGGGAAGATCAAAATGCAAAGAATGGTCAGAATTATGAAAATCTTATACAACATGCAGGAAGAACTAACTGAACAACGGTCCCAAAGATTAATATCAATATCAAGAATAAGAAATTTTATATACCGTAAGTTTTTCTCGAACAAATTAAGACGATAGTCAACAGTTGAAGACCAAAGAGTACAGTACTCGAAACAAGGTAGAATGAAGGGAAATGTTTTGTACAGCTGAACAAGAAACATACAGACTGTTTATCTCAAAAGTAAATTTGCAACCAACAACCACACGTAAATTTTAAATGAGTTTTATATAGTTGAAAAAAAAAAAACATTATCAATGCAGAGATCTGGTTGTTGAGAAGCCACCTACTTACAATCATATTTTGAATGTTCTAAGATTTCAACTTCATGTCCCACGATTTGCACCATGCTAGATCTCTCTTAGGGATTTAGCAACCCCAGAGCTACTTTCAGGAGACTGAATTGATGCAAATAGAGTAGGATCATCTGCATATGGAACAATCTTGTTTTCTAGGCTAAACCATATATCACTTGTATATATTATGAAAAGTAATGGGCCAAGAACACTACCCCGAGGAACACCTTATATCACATTCTTATACTTATTATGGTACCAAATATACTTCGATTAAGTTATTTTTTCTTTACAAATAATTATTGCTCTCAACATTTCCACATTATTTTCAAATTTTTATTTATAGACCCGTTTAAAAGAACATAATATTTCTTTTAAGATATTCAAAATAGTTATCAAAACATAGACTGTTCGGCCATTCTCTAAACAGTTGCAAAATTTTCACGAAAATGTTAGCACTGAAAACACAAACATATAGCTCGAGGAAACAATGCAGTTTTAAAATCCCCTTCGTATCCGAATTTCGTTTTTGAATAAGCTCGAATACTTGCTGATATAATGCACGTAATTGAAGTTGCGAGAAAAAGTGAATAAAATTAATGTCGCCGGCGTTCCCGTGAACTGAAAAGATGCCGGTAGGCAAAATAAAGAACGCCAATGCTGAAATATAATATATTCGCAAAATTTCAATACAGCGAAGCAATATCAGGTATCCGCAACGAAGATTGAGAGGCTTTTACATAAATTAATTTTTCTTATCCCATTTTTTACTGGACTTGAAAGGCAATATTGTGTACTGTGGCAATTTTTTTCCAGTTGCCATAAAATTGCGCGATGTTAGAATTCAAGTAATGAGAGAGATGTTACGAGTAAGGCAGAATGTGATATTTACATGTACGACAAGGATGAATTCCCGATTCTTAAATTTGCAAGTTTCCTTCATCTTTGTCTACATCTTTTCCCAGCCACTGAAGGGGGGGGGGGAGGCGGCAGCCTCAACTTGGTGCCGGTCCCAAGCCCGGGTAAATGGGGAGGGTTGGCGGCCGGAAAGGCATCCGGCCATGTAAAAATTAGCCAAAACAACTATGGTCAGTGAGTATAATCAGAATGAAATTAAATTTGCAAGTTTCCAAATTTGGGAATTTATTTTATTTTCCGAATCATACGGATTTTGGATGAATTAACGTGGTGAAAGGGCTTGTGCTCCGCAATGATCAGCAAAGCCTTGCTAGTCAGGGACACTCATACTCGATTGGTTTGCTATGAACGGTCAGACTAAAATCACCCATCATCACTGATATGGAGTTGCCCAACGTGGTGATGAAAATGGTCAAACCCCAGGCATGAGTAAGGACATATCTGGTGCCTTTGTCCTGCAGTGGACTTGAAACTGCTGCATTGGTGGTTGTTGTTTATATACATCCATATATATTTGTATTTATATATGGATTTATTTTTCTTATTCTGCATTAAACTAAATTTACTTAGAGAAATGTGTCTAATGGAATAAAAACAACAAAACAATGCTCAGTGCCCCTTTTTGATTTAGTTTAGCTTAATGGTCTGGTTATCCAGTTGTACCTCGCACGAAAATGTCCGGTGTCCTGTTGGTATTTAGCTTATATAAAAAGACATATATATATATATATATATATATATATATATATATATATATATATATATATATATATATATATATATATATATATATATGACGCCCAATGAGTACAACTATTCATGTTAAGCATTAAAAAAAAAATCCATGAATTACTGTAGTATCCACCTTCGCCACGTCAAGCAGTCTTATTTTGCTCTTAACTCCACTGATTACCTGTACTTGGGATGACTACCAAAGTTTGGTCAAAACTGTTACAGTAGTTTTTGTGTAAAGTTTCTCTCAAACAAACTATTAAATACATAAATGTAGACAAGGGTGACTATATACCCTTCGCTAAATCTTCGATTTTGGCGAAGGCAATATGAAGTCTTTAGCTACAAGACAATCGGCCTCACCAGACATAGGTTCTGGCATTTATAACCCCGAATAATAATTATATCAATTATTTTTATTTGTAAACTCCTATCCCTTTTTTTATATTTTTGACGAATTTAAATTTTTAACATTTGCATCATTGATCACGTCTTTGTAACTTGTCGACTTCACCTGGTACAGTTGAAAACGTTAACTTTTGTCTTCATGATCAGTATTTGATGCTACTTACCTTAGTTCCACATACAAAGCTTTGCAATATCTCGAATTAACTTTACGATCAATATCTTGTCTATTTAAGTCTTAAACATTTTATACTTCTTCTATTAGCGTGTTTTTTTTTTTTTTTCAATTCGTATGGGGAACACGGTTGCCTTCTTTTGAAGGACTTTGTTTTGGCCTTTTATACAATTAAAATTTGAAAAACATTCTATTGTTTCGTGATTATCAGCACATTTTCCGTAGAATTCACTGTTAAAAAAAACCGTAATTTTAATCGGAAATTCTCTGTAGAAAATATACTGTTCTCAGCCGTCTTTCAGTAAAATACAGGGGATCGTAATTTTTACCCTACTTTGTTATAATCTGTTACGGGTTGGTGAGCGTAATATCACCCCTTTACGCCAATAGATCCGTTTTTTTTTTTTAAACTAAATGTCCAGGAACATTTATTTCAAGATTTTTATCGATTTTTTTTACAGCGTTTTTAAGTGTTTGCTATCTTCCTCTATCGTTGAGGAAACCCTTACATGGTGAAATTCATTAGCTATTGTATGTCCTCATAGAAGAATACGCACTTAGCAGTGCATCGCATTCCCTCGATACAATACTTCATTCGCCGTCTATTTGGCTCTAAAGGGTTGATGGTTTGAAAGCAAACTTAAGTTTATTCTGCCATTCCCATGTTTGTCATGTTCTGCTTATTTTAGTTCCCTGTGCAAGATTTCAATTTTTT
>NC_090734.1:124881277-124886277 GCF_036898095.1 Palaemon carinicauda
TTACAACACTTACCTTCGTCTTTTAAATTTCGTGTAATTCAGAATTTAACTTCGGGAGATCAAGAAGACAACCAAAACTCAAGTGCGAAAAATAGCAAGTCCGAAGCATTAAGGAAAAAAAAACTGCAGAAGTTTATAAATGCCTTCAAAGCAGCGTCTTAATATGGGAACGTTGTCTTCCCCACTTGTTTATTTAAGTACTTAAATCTCTCACTCTTTCTCTCAATCTCTCCTTCTATCTCGCCTTCTCTCTCACTCACTCTCACTCTCAATCTGTGGATGTCACCTCCGCGCTCGACCGATTGGAACACGTCCTCACTCCACCAGAGCTAGCGGTGGACTCGTAACAGCAGCCTCAGCTTCTCTCTCTCTCTCTCTCTCTCTCTCCTCTCTCTCTCTCTCTCTCTCTCTCTCTCTCTCTCTCTCTCTCTCTCTCTCGGGAAATTTATCATCTAAGCATGCTTCTCTCTCTCCTCTCTCTCTCTCTCTCTCTCTCTCTCTCTCTCTCTCTCTCTCTCTCTCTCTCTCTCTCTCTCATTTATCATCTAAGCATGCTCCTCTCTCTCTCTCTCTCTCTCTCCTCTCTCTCTCTCTCTCTCTCTCTCTCTCTCTCTCTTTTATCATCTAAGCATGCTCCTCTCTCTCTCTCTCTCTCTCTCCTCTCTCTCTCTCTCTCTCTCTCCACGGGACATTTATCATCTAAGCATGCTTCTCTCTCTCTCTCTCTCTCTCTCTCTCTCTCTCTCTCTCTCTCTCTCTCTCTCTCCTCTCTCTCTCTCATTTATCATCTAAGCATGCTCCTCTCTCTCTCTCTCTCTCTCTCTCTCTCTCTATCTCTCTCTCTCTCGGGACATTTATCATCTAAGAAAGCTTCTCTCTCTCTCTCTCTCTCTCCTCTCTCTCTCTCTCTCTCTCTCTCTCTCTCTCTTCATTATCATCTAAGCATGCTCCTCTCTCTCTCTCTCTCTCTCTCTCTCTCTCTCTCTCTCTCTCCTCTCTCTCTCTCTCTCTCTCTCTCTCTCTCATTTATCATCTAAGCATGCTCCTCTCTCTCTCTCTCTCTCTCTCCTCTCTCTCTCTCTCTCTCCTCTCTCTCTCTCTCTCTCTCTCTTTCTCGGGACATTTATCATCTAAGCATGCTTTTCTCTCTCTCTCTGTCTCTCTCTCTCTCTCTCTCTCTCTCTCTCTCTCTCTCTCTCTCTCTCTCTCTCTCTCTTTCTCGGGACATTTATCATCTAAGCATGCTTTTCTCTCTCTCTCTCTCTCTCTCTCTCTCTCTCTCTCTCTCTCTCAAATACAGAAACGAAGACACTGTACTACAATTGAAAGCACCACTAGTAAGACCCCATCTAGAATATGGAGTCCAATTCTGGGCACCAATTAGTCCAGAAGGATATAGATAGACTGGAGCAGTACAAGCTACAGCCACACACTCGTTCCAACACTAAGGCAATTTGGATATAGACGGGGATGGAACGTTTGAACTTATTTGATCTACAAACTCGCCGACTTATTCGAAGGAATAACAAATGTAGATTACAGCAATCTATTCACGCTTAGAAGAAATCAGTCCAGAGGTAACGGATACAAACGAATAGAAAGATACAATACTACTCAGTGTGGCAATTTCTTTACATACAAAATAGCAACTACTTGGAGTAGACTTCAAGCAGACGTAGTAAACAGTAACACATTAAACGATTCAAGAATAAGTTAGACAAGATCATAAAAATCAATCGCTCTTCCCAGGAGAAAATAGTCTCTCCCTGGATGGACTAAAATGTCTGAGTCTTCCAAAATCCTTGTAATACTCTCTCTCTCTCTCTCTCTCTCTCTCTCTCTCTCTCTCTCTCTCTCTCTCTCTCCATAATATTAAACGTTGATATCTTTCTCTCCTTATTGAATTTTTTCAATAGTATTCATCTATTAATAAAAATCTCTCTCTCTCTCTCTCTCTCTCTCTCTCTCTTCTCTCTCTCTCTCTCTCTCTCTCTCTCTCTCTCTCTCTCTCTCTCTCTCTAACATAAAACGTTGATATCTTTCTCTCCTTATTGATTTTTTTCAATAGTTTTTCATCTCTATTAAAAATTCTCTCTCTCTCTCTCTCTCTCCTCTCTCTCTCTCTCTCTCTCTCTCTCTCTCTCTCTCTCTCTCTCTCTCTCTCCATAACATTAAACGTTGATATCTTTCTCTCCTTATTGAATTTTTCAATAGTTTTTCATCTATTAATAAAAAATTCGCTCTATCTCTCTCTCTCTCTCTCTCTCTCTCTCTCTCTCTCTCTCTCTCTGTGTGTGTGTGTGTGTGTGTGTGTGGAAAACTGGCAAACCGTAACATGGCAGCTGTAATAGGTCAAACTATTGTCAGTTTAAAGCTAGCAACTTCGCACTCGCGTGATTGCCAGCGACTTGCTCAAAGTCGATTGGTTCGAATCCAGTAGTTTTATTTTCATACAAATACAGAATTGGAAATACAGTGATGAAAATTGTGGAGACAGCTCTGTATTTTTAGCGATTTATAAATTCCAACTGAAGCAAATATAGATATTAATAAATGATATCAAAGATAAATGAATTTGTTAGGTAATATAGATCATCATCCTAGGCTATAAGCAACCAAAAAGCATTCGATCACGCGAATTTCAATGTATAATTTTTAGCAACAAATCAAAACAGTGTTATGACCGATATAGTTAAAAAAAATCATTTTTTAAACCAACAAACGCTGAAGAATATAAAAATAAATAACTGGACAAAATGTCAGGTATTTAACACGAACACATATTATATTTAAATTTCATCTATTTAAGACGAAAAACCAATAATATATCTAAATGTAATCTATTAAAAAGAAATAAAACAGCATCATATTTAAACGTCATCTATTTCAAACGAAAAAAAAAACAATATATTTATGTCATATACTTAAAACAGACTTTATATATATTCTTGTTAGGTTAGAGAATAAACTTTATTTGAAATAAAAAAAAATATATATATAGCTTTGGAAAGACTTATCTTATAGACCCAGTAGCTTCAAAATCGAAACTGATTTATGACATTTAAGGTGCCCCTATTGCCAAACTTCCGTCAACGCACTGGCTGTTCCTTACACAAATTCACCACCAAACTTCCTTGCTAAGCAATACTTTCATTATGCATTTTTATTCCAGTGTGTTATGAACTTTCAGAATGTATTACAAATGAATTATCACTGTAAGAGCAACGTTATGAGATTCACTTTAAAAAAAAAAAAATATGCTGCGTTTGGCATCTCGAAAAGTATGTACGACTTAGGAGGGTGTTTATTGTTATTACCTCGGCCAACGAAGTTTGGAGGAAGTTATGCTTTTACCCCTTTTAACCTATCTTCGTTCTTTAAGGATTTTCTGGCCACCATTTTACTCAGAGTAGTGAAACTTTCAGGGATTAATTGTGACGTTGAGGAGTGCAACCGATTCTATTTAGAAAGTCATAGGTCAAAGGTCAAGGTCGAGCATAAGGAACCGATTCTACTTTGAAAGTCCTAGGTCAAAGGTCAAGGTCGAGCCTAAGGAACCTATTCCATTTTGAAAGTTTTAGGTCAAAGGTCAAAGTCAAGCAAAAGGTCGTCCGAATTAACCTTAACACAAAGTTCGCACACGATTGTCACCCAGACTTCGAATACGCCTACGGTCTAAATTGATTCTGGGAAAGGCAAGCTGGTTTCGAGAAATAAGCTGCCACGGTGGAGGTCAGCACTCCAGAGTGCTTCTCTAGTTTCATACATTTGTTTACTATAATTAATTTCTTAACATTTATATTCACTTCAGTTTGCGCAGTCATGTTTCTACCTATACTGAGATGTCAACAAAACCTTTTAACAATATGTTATCAATTTTAAATTGTGTGACCATGAAACTGTTCTGGTCAATCACTTTACACTGTATATCTGCCTACCTTAAGTAGAACAAATAATTAGAAACAAGAGTCCAAACTAGACAATGAATAGCAAACGAGTCCAAACTAAGCCAAATGAAAGGAGACTGTGTCCAAACTAACACCCACAACCCCCTAAAAAACGAAGTCCAAACTAGACCCAATGAATGAAAACAAGGTTCAAACTAGACCAAATGAAAGAAACCCGATTCCAAACTAGACCAATGAAAGAAACCCGATTCCCACTAGAACAAATGGAAGAAACCGATTCCAAACTAGACCAAATGAAAGGAACCGTGTTCAAACTAGACCCAATGAATGAAATCGAGAGTCCAAACTAGACCAAATAAATGGAAACCCAGTCTGAATTAGACCATATAAATGTTTATAGTCCAAACTAGACCCAATAGATTAAAACAAAAGTCCAAATTAGACTGAATAAATGTTAAGAGTCCAAATTAGGCCCAATGAATTAAAACAGTCCAAATTAGGCCAATGAATTAAAACAGAGTTAAAATTAGACTGAATAAAAGTTAAGAGTCCAAACTACACCCAATGAATTTTAACCAACCAAATACTAATTACAATGGCAATTGAAATTATATTAATTTCATGATGATAATTTTAATAATATTACTAACAATAAATGTGCAGTTGCCATTCGCTTCAAGAAAAGATCAGATATGACTGACAAATGTAGTTTTTTTTTTTTTAAGATGACATAATGGTTGCAATAAAGACTTTTAGATAAATGGGACAAAGTACTTTCATGTAAACAAAATTAAAAACTCATATACTCTCTCTCTCTCTCTCTCTCTCTCTCTCTCTCTCTCTCTCTCTCTCTCTCTCTCTCTCTCTCTCTCTCTCTTTGTAAAAATTTGCATTTCCGCTAAAATATCTGAACTTCAATTTGTTTGTTCACTAAAATATACGAACTTCAGATGAACTTCAATTTGCTTGTTCACTAAAATATACGAACTTCATTTTGTTTATTCGCTAAAATATCTGAACTTCAATTGTTTGTTCACTAAAACACACAACTTCATTTCATTTGTTCGCTAAAATATCTGAAATTCAATTTGT
>NC_090734.1:124903777-124906277 GCF_036898095.1 Palaemon carinicauda
CTTCACCTCGATTTTTCGGAAAGTTAATTTTAGTTTCGCGACAAAAGTTATCAACTTTATGCTATTACTTAAACATCAACACGTACAAGGGCGTGAGTAAGTAGCGTGAGTAAGTAGAGTACTTGCATAAGTACCTGACCGTGCACTTACAAAAAAATTGAAATTTTATACAGGCAACTAAAATAAGCAGATCATATGATAAACATGGGAATGGCAGAATAAACTTAGTTGGCACCAGTCACAAAATTCGATATCCTTCATGCTAGGAAAGATTTGCTTTCAAACCATTGAACATTTAGGGCCAAGCCATGATAAGACGTGTGGCAAATAGACGGAGAATGAAGTATTGTATCGAGGGAATGCGATGCACTGCTAAGGGCGTATTCTTCTATGGGGACATACAATATCTAATGAATTTCATCATACAAGGGTTTCCCCAACGATAGAAGGAGATAGTAAACTCTTAAAATCTCGCTCTAAAAAACTGTAAAAATCCTGAAATAAATGTTCCCAGACATTTAGTTTTAAAAAATGGATCTATTGACGTAAAGGGGTAATATTACGGTCACCTACCCGTAACAGGTTATAACAAAGTAGGGCAAAAATTACGATCGCCTGTATTTTACTGAAATACGGCTGAGAACAGTATATTTTCTACGGAGAATTTCCGATTAAAATTATGGGTTTTTTCAACAGTGAAGTCTACGGAAATTGTGCTGATAATCACGAAACAAAAGAATGTTTTTAAAATTTCAAGTGTATAAAATGCCAAAGCAGAGACCTTCAAAAGAAGGCAACCGTGTTACCCCATACGAATAGAAAAAAAAAAAAACCCACGCTAATAGAAGATGTATAAAATGTTTAAGACTGAAATAAACAAGATATTGATCGTAAAGTTAATTTGAGATATTGCAAAGCTTTGGATGTGGAACTAAGGAAAGTAGCATCAAATACTGAGCATGAATACCAATGATAATGGTTTTCAACTGTACCAGATAAAGTCGACAAGTTACAAAGACTTGTAGTCGTGGAAATAGCGTAGCATCAAATGCAGTTCATGGATACCAATGTTAAAAGTTTAAATGTCAAAAATATAAATGAGGAATACTTGTTTACAAATAAAAATAATTGATATAATTATTATTCGGGGTTATAATATCAAAACCTTTGTCTGGTGAGGCCGATTGTCTTGTAGCTGAAGACTTTATATTGCCTTCGCCAAAATCGAACATTTAGCGAAGGGTATATATTCACCCTTGTCTACATCTATGTGGTTTTTTTTTTTTTTTTTTTTTTTTTGTGAACAACTATACACAAAAAATACTGTAACGGTTTTGACCAAACTTTGGTATAGTCATCCGAAGTACAGGTAAGTAGTGGAGTTAAAGAGCAAAATAAGACTGTTTGACGTAACGAAGGTGGATAAGAATTCATGGGGATATTTTTATTTTGAAAGCTCAACATCAATAGTTTTACATAGTGGACATCATCTATAGATAAGTGCCTTTTTATATAAGCTAAAGACCAACAGGACACCGGACATTATCGTGCGAGGTAGAACTAGATAAGCAGACCATTAAACTCAACTAAATTAAAAAGGGGCACTGAACATTATTTGTCGTTTTAATTCCATTAGAGGCATTTCTGTAAGGAAATTAAGCTTAATGGTGAATAATAAATAAATTCATACATAAATAAAACAAACACACACACACACACACACACACATATATATATATATATATATATATATATATATATATGCACTGCAGGACAAAGGCATCAGATATGTCTTTACTCATGCCTGGGGTTTGACCATTTTCATCACCACGTTGGCCAACTGCGGATTGGTGATGGTGGGTGATTTTATTCTCACTGCTCATGGAAAACCAACCTAGTATGAGTGTTCCTGACTAGCACAGCCTTGCTGATCATGGCGGAGCACAAGCCCTTTCACCACGTTAATTTATCCAAAATCCGTATGATTCAGAAAATAAAATTAATTCCCAAATTTGGAAACTTGCAAATTTAATTTCATTCTGATTATACTCACTGACCATAGTTGTTTTGGCTAATTTTTCACGGCAGGATGCCTTTCCGGCCGCCAACCCTCCCCATTAATCGGGCTTGGGACCGGCACCAAGTTGAGGCTGCCTTGCCCCCCTCAGTGGCTGGGAAAAGATGTAGACAAAGAAGGAAACTTGCAAATTTAAGAATCGGGAATTCATCCTTGTCGTACATGTAAATATAACATTCTGCCTTACACGTAACATCTCTCTCATTACTTGAATTCTAACATCGGGCAATTTTATGGTAACTGGAAAAAAAATTGCCACAGTACACAATATTGCCTTTTAAGTCCAGTAAAAAATGGGATAAGAAAAATTAATGTATGTAAAAGCCTCTCATCTTCGTTGCGGATACCTGATATTGCTTCGCTGTATTGAAATTTTGCGAATATATTATATTTCAGCATTGGCGTTCTTTATTTTGCCTACCG
>NC_090734.1:124936277-124940002 GCF_036898095.1 Palaemon carinicauda
AAGGCTTAAGACCACCATCTGCTACAAACACACAACTGTGGGTAAATTGTTCCTAACTTGAACTCATGGAAGTCGAACCGTGTGTATAATACGCTATTAATGACAAGAGTCTTACGTTGCTACAAGAGAATTTATTTTTATTTTTTTTTTATTTTTTATTTTTTTTTTTATTTACAAGATGTGAGAGATTTCCTTATTACAACAGTTCCCCTGCACCTTGTTTATCCAGATTAGATTAGATAAAACATGTAAATTTGGGCTGTAATCTCTCTCTCTCTCTCTCTCTCTCATCCTCTCTCTCTCCTCTCTCTCTCTCTCTCTCTCAAAAATATCTCTCTCTCTCTCTCTCTCCTCTCCACCTCTCTCTCCCTCTCCTCTCTCCTCTCTCTCTCTCCTCTCTCCTCTCTCTCTCTCTCCTCTCAAAAATATTTATAACAAGCTAAAAATACACACAATCGTGAGTAACAATCTCCCGTATATAATAAGAACAAGTGCATGGGTGTATAATTATATATATATATATATATATATATATATATTATATATATATATATATATATATATATATATATATATATATATATATATATATATATATTTATATATATTATTTCCTGTCACGCTGAGTGACACTAACTTATGCCTACTCGGTCTTTCCCCATCTCTCGGGTAGGGGTGAGGTGAGTAGTAATACTATGGTGAGCGTGGGTACCCTGATAGGTACACACTTAAACCACGAACTTCCACAAATTGTCGAAACTCCCGTCATGTATTTAAGTAAGGGAGAAGGGGTGTAAGAAGGGTTGAATATGTGTGTGTGTGTGTGTGTACATATCTATCTAAAATACTTAGCCGTCAATTTAGACAGGTCGTGTAACGCTAGTCAGATTACAATGAACAATGATTTAAATCATTTATTTATGTTTTTACGTAAAGAAGATCTTGCCAACACCAAAGAGTCTATTAAAAACTCCACTTAAAGAATAAAGGAAGTTTATTATGATCCCCTAAAAGCGAAAGACCTAATACAGTCTTAAACAACACTGAATTTCGAACAAGTTCGATATTGGTTAAGGCTAACGACCTACTCTTGGGAACATGGTCTTATCGATAAAGCAAGGAGTGGATGCAGACCCAATTTCCTTTATGTCATAAGGATATGTTTATACTCAGCTATGTTACTTGATGTGATTACCTTAAAAGAATCTCGATGTGAAGAAAAACAAACAAGGAAATGATGTGTCTAAGACAACTATGACAATATTCTTAAGGTAAAACTTGTGATAATTTCCTTTGATATACAAACAACATATGGACTCTCTCTCTCTCTCTCCTCTCTCTCCTCTCTCTCCTCATCTCTCCTCCCTCTCTCTCTCTCTCCTCTCTCCTCTCTCTCTCCCCTGATCTATAATAAAATAATACCATGAAAATGAGAATATTGTTATTATTATTACAAGCTAAGCTAAAACCCTAGTTGGAAAAGTAGAATACTATAAACCCAAGGGCTCCAACAGGGAAATATAACCTAGTGAGGAAAGGAAAAATTAGCTTAAAAACTTCCTTGTACTTTTCACAAAAAAATGCTAATCTTTTTATTTCTGAAATTAAATGACACCCCTACCCCCTCCCCCATTAAGGGGGGGGGGGAGGCAAGAAGGTAGAGGACCCCCAATTTCAAAGACGGATGCATAAATATTTTTGATATTTTCTCGAAATATATTCACGATGTTCTGTGCTTTGTCAAAGTTATAGGCAAGCACCCCTTCCCCCGGCTGCCGGCTCCGTGCCGGCAGTCGACCAATACAGCCATATAGCCAGACTGATCTTCTTTGCTGTTTCATACCCTGAAGACAGTGTCTAAGCTGTATGATTGTACAGTACAATGTTTCCAGCATACTCGGTGCTTCTCAGTGCAGTCTCTTACCAGGGACCCTTCCCAAATATAAAGGGGTTTCTCCTATTTTCCCCTTCTTCTCTAGGTTCTGAACGATTTCAGACCTTCTCCACTCTGTGGACAATTCCTTTATAAGGAAGCCTAGCTTGGCTCCCCCATAGGGATACCATTCCCTCTTCTAGAACCTCAGGTCCTAAGGAATTAATGGCAGAAAAGGTCGCGGTAACTAGCTGGACGGGATTCACAAGTATGTGTCTTCCTACTTCTTTTCTAGCTTACCTATCCGGAGCTCACATAACACACACAGTTACAGATTAGTGAATCTTAAGTTTAAGAGTAATGTAAGATATGACTCTGTTTTTCCATGTACTCATGTTCTCTTTCTTTTACAGGAGGAGTACCTGAAGTGTGAGAGCCCCTTCTGCTCGGTTCGTCGCCCGGACTTCTACGGGCATAGGGCGTGTCGGACCCACGCCCCCTGTACTGCAAAGAAGGGCAACCTTAAGTATTGGGATCCAGCATCCTGCTCAATCTACCAAGGCCTCCTTGATGAGGAGTTCGACAACCCCCCGTCCACAGAGGCCAGGGACAATGCTCGGGAGAAACTGCGCAAGTGGGGTGCGCGGTTTTCAGAAGAACGCCGCCGGGCCATATCTCCCCAGCGAGAAGATGAGGGTCATGCTTTTCCCGAAAGCGTTAGCAGATTCTGTGATCCCCAGGATCAGATCCCCTTGGTTCAACTGCCCGTCGAACCAGACATCGAGACTACGCTTAGCAAGTGTTGTCTAGACGAGGTGGAGAAGATGTCGGACGTGTCCGACAACACCAAGAGGACCCTCATGGGCGAGGATCTGGAGGAAGAAGAGGATCAGGTGGAATATCCTGATCGGAGGGCGAGGTCGCCGCTCCACCCTCCGGCAGCTCCTGTAGTGGTCGAGGAGCCAGTCCCCTCTACCTCCGCCGCATCGCAGCCCCTGCTGCCCGCCACCGAAAATGCTATCCGGGTATTGGTGGCATTAATGAACGAGAAGCTTAATAAGCACTCTGCAGAAATTACAAGTCGTTTGATGGGATGGAATCAACCGAAGATGATCTCGGTTAAGGACCTTCCTTCCTGCGCGGAGTCTAACCCCTAGAGGTACGCCGAGCATATGCCAATTACAACTAGCAAATTTTTATCAACGACAAGTTAGGGTCTATACTTTTGGAAGAAGTGGAATTCTTCCCTAACTTCGAGGCTTACCCGGACTGTTACGTCCAACTTAGGTCCGAACCGGCCTCCAAGAAGGAGACTGAGCCCAAAGAGGTGATCGTTTTCGATCACTCAAAAGCCCAAGCCTTGCTGGCAGAATGCCTGAAGAGTCGTCCTTTCTTGCTCCCTCTTCTGCAACCTTTCCCTTCGTGGAAAAGGCCTTCCATGCGGTCATGAAGGCGGTGGAGGAAGGAAAGCCCTGCCCTACGTTGGAGGAGTGTAGGCCTCTCTCCCTCGCCATTCCCCCAGACGACAGGTTCTGGAAAGACATCCAGTTTACCTTCACGGTTGGGAAGCTGGAACCTGACGTGGCTGGACGTCAGTTCAATGAGGACCTCCCGAAGCTGAACGACCACCTTCTTCGTCGGGAGCAAGAGACCAAGGAGAGACTAGCTGCCTCCCTGTCTCACCGATTCAGCTCGAGGTCAACGTTAAGAGTCCCAGATCTCTATATGGTTCTTGCCAAGACCTACCTAGTGACTGTGATGAAGGACCTGTACAGCTTCATCAGAGCCAGAAGAACCTGCAGAGAGTTCGTGTTTGCCAATGAGGCCTTAAAACAACGAACCCCGGAAACTA
>NC_090734.1:124943002-124948002 GCF_036898095.1 Palaemon carinicauda
TCAGGAGTATTCAACCTAATTCGGTTAGTGGAATGAAAACATAGATAATGTCGCTACGTTGCGAATAATTTATGGAATTCTTAATGTATTTTTTTCAAGAATAAATTAATGTGTAACGAAATTGTAAGTAGTAGGTTGACCAAGACAGCAGCCACCCGTTGAGATACTAACCTTAGAATGTTATTGGGTCCCTATACTGCCTAGATTTTATTACATTGACTCCCTCTCTGGTTACGGCTCGTTATTCCTTTGCTTACGCATACATCGAATAGCATGGTCTATTTTTTACAAGTTCCGCTATATTCTCATACAAATGGCAACACTAAGTGGGTAAGTACTGCATTGTAATGGGTTCATTGGCTACTTTACTCTTGTTAAGGGTAAAAGACACACACTAGCTATGGTAAGCAGCTCTTGTAGGAGAGGGACACTCCAAACTCAAACCATTGTTATCTAACCTTGGGTTGTGCCATAGCCTTTGTGCTATGGTTTTCCACTGTCCTGGGTGAGTTATCTTGCTTGGGGATACACTCAGGCTCACTGTTCCAATATTTCCATGCTTCTTTTCCTCTCTGGGCTATTTTCCCTGTTGGATCCCATGTGCTTATAACATTCTGCTTTTCCAACTGGGTTGTAGCTTACTTAATAATAATAATAATAATGATAATAATAATAATAATAATAATAATAATAGCAAAATTAATTCACTGTCTTATGTATATGAGGTTTCATTTAGTTTCAACTCCCAATGTTTCACCTATTGTTGTCTCGAATGAGTTTCAGGATCGAGATAAAGGACCTCGATTCTTTGTTTTGGTGTCCGAGTCTCCTACTATACTTTGGTTTTTTTAACTTTTACGGCGAGTTTAAATTACTTTCGTCCTTTTTCTTCGGTCTCTTTTGTCTCTTGTTTATGAGAGAGAGAGAGAGAGAGAGAGAGAGAGAGAGAGAGAGAGAGAGAGAGAGAGAGAGAGTGGGTGGGAGTCTCTTTTTTCCCAGGCAGTTTCGATCGCCTTTTTTATAGTAAATAGAAAAATATAAATGGGATTCTCAATTTTGTTTTTCTCTCGGTAAATATAAATCTAATTATTTAACATTATTTTTTTGTGTTATACATTATATGAAGAACATATTCTCTGTTGTAACAAAAATAATTTTTTTTCTCATAATTAACAACGGAAAAATCCAATATATAAAATTTCGTTAATTTTATTATTCTCTCATATCTCATATTCAACGTAAACAAAAACGGGAAAAATTCCCCGATTTATTTTCTCAAATATATTTCGTGTCTTGGTTGTTGTCTGAACAAACAGTCATGTATGTTAATTAATATTCATTAGTAGGGGCTCTTGTTTTAATGACGTTTTTATAGTTTATATATGATAGATCTAATTTAATATTGTTAATGATCTTAAAATATTTTATTTCGAATGTTATTTCTTCTCTTGTAGTTTGTTTATTTCCTTGCTTCCTTTTCTCACTGGGCTATTTTTTCCATTTTGGAGCCCTTGGGCTGATAGAATAATGCTTTTCCAACTAGGGTTGTAGCTTGGATAATAATAATAATGATAATAATAATAATGATAATAATAATAATAGTAATAATAATAATAATAATAATAATAATAATAATAATAATAATAATAATGATATACACGAGAGGCCCTGATTTCATTTGTGTTTAAGGATGATTGATCTTATAATTATTTATGTTGATGTAGTTGATAGATTTTAAATGAATTTTACTGTTCTCAGTGTGTTGTGAAATGAGAAATGTTGAGATCAAAATATGTGAAATTAGGCAGGGAAATCAAAACTCGTGATATGAGACAGGGAAATCAAAACCCGTGAAATGAGACAAGGAAATCAAAACTTGGGAAATGAGACAGGGAAATTAAAACTTGTGAAATGCGACAGGGAAATCAAAATTATGAAATGAGACGGGGGAAATCAAAACTTGGGAAATGGGAAAGGGAAATCAAAACTTGGGAAATGGGAATGGGAAGTCAAAACTTGGTAAATGAGACAGGGAAATCAAAACTTGGGAAATGAGACAGGGAAATCAAAACCTGTGAAATGGGAGTGAAATCAAAACCTGTGAAATGGGAGTTAGATTAAAACATGTGAAATTGGAGCGAAATGAGAGAGATTAGACAGGAAAATAAAAACTTGTTAAAACATAAGTGTTGATGAAAGGAAAAAAAATATTAAGTTATGGACTGTTAACTATACTGGTATACCTTATGCTGCATTATGAGAATATTCATCTTATGAAAACGAACTTGAATCACATTATGAAATTAATAAAAAAAAAATAGATCACACATATGAACCATTTCTATTTTTAGAAATGCATGAAACGTGTCTCGTATTTTGGAATGACTGGATGAAGTACACTTTTAAAAAAGATAAACGTAATTTTAATTTGAAATTCTCTGGAAAATTATACTGTTCTCAACCATATTACAGTAAAATACAAGTGACCGTAATTTGTATCAATATATCAATTTTTAAAACTGTAAATGCCTGGCAACTTTTATTCCAGGATTTTTACTTTCTTTTTTTTTTCTTTTTACAGTGTATTGCTAGGCTGACACTTGGATGATTCTGTGGCACGCATTGGCACGACTCGAGTCGTGCCAGTGCGCAAACTAGTCGTAAACTGGCGTGAAGTGTGAGTAAACCCGTCGTGACTGCGTGCCAAGTCGGGACGAGAAATGTAAAAATATTTTGGTCACGACAAAATTTCGCGACCGGATCGTGAGCTGTGTGCAAACTATGCGCAAAGAATTCGTGAACTAGTTGTGCCAGTTCGTGTCAATGTGGACACTGAACTTTTGTCGTGACCAAAATTTTAAACATTTCAAAATTCTTGTCCCGACATGGCACACAGTCACGACGGGTTTACGCACACTTCACGCCAGTTTACGACTAGTTTGTGCACTGGCACGACTGGAGTCATGCCATTGCGTGCCAGAGAATCGTGCAAGTGTTACACTTCACGCCAGTTTATGACTAGTCTGCGCATTGGCACGACTCGAGTCGTGCCCATGCGTAGCATAAGCCAGGCTGGCTTATGCTACGCCCCTAGGGGAATGTGCTTTCAATGCACCCGACTTGGTACACTTTAGGCGTTAATAGCAGTCTTTAAAACGTATCTTCGATCCTTGGTTGCAACTTCTTTTAAAAACCTTTTTATTTTTTTATTATTATTTTTTTAAGTCTTTTGTTTCACCTCCATTACATCTTCCTTTTGCTGCCCAAAATTTTACTTTTAAGTTTGTGTTTAAACCTTTGGATTTTCCCCCACTTAGCATCGATTGGTCTCCCTTTCTCCAATGATTTACTATTTGAGATATATTCCATAAATTCATTAATCCAATCAGTCTATAAGCGACCGCTGCTTTTGCTTATCTGAAAAAAAAAATATCACATCATTAATCCCAAACCAGGAAACCCGTGATGCAAACGCCTGAAGGAAAATCCGTGAATTCTAAGGCAAGATGATGTAAGTTTCCGTTTGTTCAGTTTAAAAGCAAAAAAAAAAAAGCTATCATTTATTAATTCCACACTAGGAACCCGTGATTCCAACACCTGAAGGGATGTCCTAAAGCAACGATAAGTAATTTTCCATTTGTTGTTGTGGCCTAATTGGTAACGTCTCTGCCTGGTGTTTGCCAGACGGGGGTTCAAGTCCCGCTCAGACTTGTTAGTGCCATTAGTGTCTGCAACCTTACCATCCTTGTGAACTAAGGTTGGGGGTTTTGGGGCAGCCTATAGATCTATCTGCTGAGTCATCAGCAGCCACTGCCTGGCCCTCCCTGGTCCTAACTTGGGTGGAGAGGAGGCTTGGGCGCTGATCATATAATATATGGTCAGTCTCTAGGGCCTTGTCCAGCTTGCTAGGGCAATATCCCTGTCCCTTGTCTCTGCCATTCAGGAGCGACCGTTAAACTAATTGCAAACTATAAACCCGTGAAGAAAATACCTGAAGGGAAACGCATTAATAAGAAAAAGAGGTATTTTTATTTTCTTGATCTTCAGTCCATTTCAAATCCTCGTCTGGCACTCTCCCGTCTCGGTAGAACTTCGTAAGTCCACACCTGCAACGAATGTTTTTATGTTGAACAGGCTGACATAAATTTTTTTATGGTCTATATATGAAAAAGTTCTATTTTAATATATATATATATATATATATATATATATATATATATATATATATATATATATATATATATATATATATATATATACAATGCCACCCCAGGTCAGACGGCAGAGGACCTGCAGTCGTTAGCTGATGCATACAACTCTGCCTACGAACGTTTTGGGATGCAAGTCAACTCAGACAAAACCAAGACCCTCGTCCAACATCCATCAGGACTGATGCTCCCCAACTTCAATACCACAGTGAATGACCAACCGTTAGAACAGGTGGACCAGTTCTCCTACCTAGGGAGCATCCTAACATCAGCTCCCACAAGCAAAAAGGACGTGGAGAACAGGATCAGGGCAGCCCACTCCGTCTTTGGCCGACTCAACCGCCGCGTATTTAACAACCACGCACTGACAATGACCACCAAAATAATGGTGTTCAGGGCAGTAGTCCTCTCCACGCTCCTGTATGCATGTGAAACATGGACGCTATATAGAAACGATCTTAAAAACCTAGAACGCTTCCAACAAATGAAACTGAGGCAGATCTTGAAAATCCCCTGGGAGAGCCACACCACCAACATTGAAGTCTTAGAACGTGCCTCGCTGTCCAGCGTGGAGGCCACCATCATCCACCACCGCCTCCGCTGGATAGGACACGTGCATAGGATGGATCCATCTAGGCTCCCAAAGAAAATATTCTACGGAGAACTGACCCAGGGCACCAGACCACGAGGAGCCCCGAAAATGCGCTATAAAGATCAACTAAAGCGCACCCTGGCTCTAACTGACATCGATCCTTCCTCATGGGAAGAAACAGCTAGGGACAGGAAAACCTG
>NC_090734.1:124950502-124960502 GCF_036898095.1 Palaemon carinicauda
TCTCTTTATGTAGAGCGTTAAAACTAAATAAAGAAAAAAAAAACTACGAAATAATAGATTCACCCAACGATTTTAATTTTTCTCGACAATTTGCAGTCTTAAAAAAGGGCCGCTCAGTGGTTATATAATCTCGTCCTATTTTTATGAGTGTAAAAACAATATCTATATATAAAAGTAAAACTTTACAAACAAATCTTATCCCCAGTCTTTCTCTCAACACCAATCTGCCGGTGTCTTATTATCTCAATTCAGTTTTCTTCTTCTTGTTCTTTTCCCTCTTGTCCTTTTCACTCTTGTCTTGCGGTCGGATCCAACAGCGACCTACATTTCCTTTTGTCTTCTGCGATTACCCAGCAACGTGAACTAGTCCTTGAAAAAAAAAAGAGTAGCTCTCCCCTCTCAAAACTCCCACTTACCTACCTTCACTACATCCTCTCCTCCCCGCCACCCCATCCTAGCCTTGTCCTTTCCTTGTATCTATCCGTGGTCTTGTGCTATATTGCGAGGCTAGTCTACTTCCATGTGTATGGAGGAGCTGGTCTTTCATCGTTTGTGTGGAGAGACTGGTCTGCCATATCGTACAGGGAAAGGCTGGTCTTATCATTTCTTTCAAGGGTAGATTTGCATAGAGGCGCGAGTGTAAATTCTCTTTTATTAGCGAAGCAGATAAAAGCAAATTTTTCGGAGAATCTTTCATTTCCGTAATCATGCATAAAAGCTGGCTCACATACTCATTGTGTATTGCTCTTGTGATTAAACTCGTTAAATCCCTTAAAATTCAAGATGGCTTCCACATTTCAAGATGGATGCCATTGAATATACAAAAATATTGCTTTTTGCAATAACATCGGTAAGACTCCTCTTTTGTGAATGATCTTTGTGTCAAATCATACATTTTCCACTAAGTAGAATACCAATTTTTAACTACTCACATACTTACTGGCTTCCTTGTTTCATATCAATCCTGGTTTCATAATTAAGGTAGAACGTGCCCATATCATAGGCACCATTATTGGACGTACATATAGGCAGTAGGTTTATATTTGTTTGCTACATAAAAGTCTTGCTGCCTGGATGAGTATACTACAGTGCTTCAAAACCTCTTATCTGCAGCTGCACAGTGCCATGCAGGTCATACCAAAGCAGTAGCATTTGCATTGACTGTAGACTTGCATCTATGCTTTGTTAGCTGCTGGCAATTCTGCAATGGATGGGAGCTCTGTCCAAACGATCTGCTATAAACATAATTTCTGCGTCCAGCCCAAATTATCAGTTTGCCCCCTCCCCCTCCAAGCTCAAAGCCGTTCGAGGAGTACAGAATGTTCGATGTCCTTCCAACAATGTAAGAATACTCTACCAAGTACAAGAGAACAGACATTGTGTTTTATATCTACTGGTCAACTTGACTGGACGCTGAAACTAGATCAAATGGAGGACCTCGGGTAAAACGTAGGGTGACAAGGCAGAGAAAAATTCCATCAAACTGGCAAAACTTTCTGATAGAAAATTACAACAAAGCCAAGCTGTTTGAATTTTTTTTTTGTTTACTGATATTACATGTGTGACTACACCAAATGTGGTCATTATGACCAAGGAAAGAAGATGATAGCAACTGCACTATCGATCTGGCTTGTTGGGTGGTGGTCCTACCTTACACTTATAAAGAAGCTGAAATGCAGATCTTGTGCGCGCTACGCATGCAACAGAAGCAGGCAGCAAAGTCATCACAGTCAAGACCAACAACGCAGTGGTTGTCATTTAGGCATTGTTCTGTAGACACTTCAGGAGGTAGGTCTGCAGCAGTTGGTGGTTACCTTTGACCAAAGACAGAACCTGAGGTGGGGTTCTAGATATAAAGTGTGTTGCACTCTTGCTGAAAGAGCAAAGATATGCTCTTATTCCTCTCCTTCACTGGAAGCGATGTTGTTTCAACATCCTGCAGCAAAAGGTAGAAGCCAGTTTAGCAAACCAGAGATGTTTGTGATGTAGCTTCCGGTGTCTTTGCAAGTTCAGCCAGTACCCAAGCCATTCCCCTAACCTAATCTCAGCTGAAGCTGCATGTAAAGCATGCTACATACTAGGCGGGCTTTATCAAAAGTCAGACCTGTAGACTTCTGCCGACAGGGGCTGGAACAAGAAAGGAAATTTGGGGAAGATTTTTTGGACTGAGCTCCCATCCATTGCAGAGAGTTGCCAGCAGCTGACAAAGCGTAGCTGCAAGTCGGAATGCTGCAGTTGATGCAAGTCAGAATGCTGTCATCAATGCAAGTTGGAATGCCGCCGTCGATGCAAGTCAGAATGCTGCCGTTGTTGCAAGTCAGAATGCTGCCGTTGTTGCGAGTCAGAATGCTGCCGTTGTTGCGAGTCGGAATGCCGCCGTTGTTGCGAGTCGGAATGCCGCCGTCGGTGCAAGTCGGAATGCCGCCGTCGGTGCAAGTCGGAATGCCGCCGTCGGTGCAAGTCGGAATGCCGCCGTCGGTGCAAGTCGGAATGCCGCCGTCGGTGCAAGTCGGAATGCTGGCGTCGGTGCAAGTCGGAAGGCCGCCGTTGGTGCAAGTCGGAATGCCGCCGTCGGTGCAAGTCGGAATGCCGCAGTCGGTGCAAGTCGGAATGCCGCCGTCGGTGCAAGTCGGAATGCCGCCGTCGGTGCAAGTCGGAATGCCGCCGTCGGTGCAAGTCGGAATGCCGCCGTCGGTGCAAGTCGGAATGCCGGCGTCGGTGCAAGTCGGAAGGCCGGCGTCGGTGCAAGTCGGAAGGCCGCCGTCGGTGCAAGTCGGAATGCCGCAGTCGGTGCAAGTCGGAATGCTACAGTCGAAGCAAATGCTACTGCTTTGGTATGACATGCAAGGCACTGTGCAGTTGCAGGTCTGGGATTTAGAAGCGTTGTAGCATTCTCAACCTGGCAGCAAGACAGTATGTAGCAAACAAGTATAAGCCTATTACCTAAATGTACATGACTGATGGCGCTTATGATACGGGAATTTTTACTCTAGTTAGGATTCCTAGACTGATATTATGGTACAAGGAAGCTAGCGAGTAGGTTCATAGTTCCAAATTCAGAATCTATATAGTGAAAATTTGAAGATTTAACACCACGTAACATTCAAACGGGACACTCCTTTTATTAGAAATATTAGTGTACATTCAATGGCGTACATCTTGAAAAGTAGCCGTGATCTTGAATTTTTAGGTAAAGAACAAGTTTTATCAAAAGCGCAATTCCCAAGTAGTGCATGTGCTAATTTTAGTACTTGTTTCTGGAAATTAAGAATGTTTTTTAACTCTGCTTCACAATAGAGAGATTGGTTCTCTATCTCTTGAACGAGTAGACTTCTCTTCCTGCTTATAAGGATATTGCTGGTTTAACTTCTCTTTTAGGCTTTGCTAGTCTTCTACCTTGGGTAGTGATAGCCTGGTTTGCCATTCCTAAACTGAGAGGCTGGTCCATTTTGAAGAGAGTCTGCTCCACTTTTTCTTGCATGGAGATGACGGTTTGCTATCTTTAGTATAAGAAGGCTGGTCTGCCTCTGTTATGACGACAATGTACCTCGGACTATTATTGATCGAACTATAGTGTTTTTTAGTGTAATTTATCTTCCTTTTCACATACGAAATTCCGATGTTATCCGTGCACGCAATAATTTTATGTGCAAACCATATCATTCAAGATTATATGATTTCTTGGGGCATATATATATATATATATATATATATATATATATATATGTATATATATACATAAATATAAGCACACACACACACACATATATATATATATATATATATATATATATATATATAAATTATATATATATATATATATATATATATATATATATATATATATATATATATATATATATATATAGGATGCAATAATATACACGCACAATAAAGTACATTTTCTATGCATAACGTGACTAACTATATTCCTTTAAATTTTCTAGGAAGATGTGAGAAGGGAGATGATCATGCATTCTTTTTTAATTATCATCTCTTGTTTCGTCAATTGCATTATTTGTGGCGTTATATATATTTGTTAGGCCATATCCCATGTTACCTTTATTTTCAATATTTCAGATTAATACTGTTTAACATTCTTTGAAAAGCCTTTGGCTGATCCATAAACAGTATTTATTTATCTATTTATTTAATTTTTTTTTTTTTTTTTTTTTGCTTTTAAGTAGGAGGCCATTATGAAATTCATTATCTTTTATTCTTTTGACATTAAAAAGTCAAAAACGATTAGATATAAACTGGAAATGTTAAACAGATATTTATTTATGAAAAATCCAGTTTATGATTACTTAAGAGAAACTACCTGCTGCAAGGATTTAACCCTGTGGTTTTTACTCCTCTTTGCGTTTGATTAGTGAGCCGTCATAAAGGTTGTATTTCGCAAATAAACACTTCTTCACAAATTCGGTGTTAGCCAATACGAAAGGTCTTCGACCGAGTAAATTCCTCGCTCTAAACATTTCCCCTTTAAAGGTTATTCATAGGGAAACACAGTGTTCAAACGGAATCGAACCAGAGATCAATGCAGATAGAAAAATCTAAATTTCTGAGGGGGCGAGTAAGCCTCAAAAATTAGTCTGCTTTGAACAAGAGATGATGTTGCTGAAGAACTGACGTCAATCTCTCTGCCAAATAAATGGATTCGTGAACTTCGTCGAAGAGGAGTTAGGGTTGTGGGATTGGTAATGAATTTCTGTGAAGCCTTGTGAAAAAATCTTGTATTTAAAAATTGAGCTTGAATTACTTTGTTCGTTCCAAAGCATATTAATTATTTTTCATTATTTTTAAAGAATTTATTTCCGAATATCCTAACATTTTTTAATCTTAATATTTTCACCACATTATTATTATTTATTATTATTATTATTGTTATTATTATTATTATTATTATTATTTATTATTATTATTATTATTATTATTATTATTATTATTATTATTATTATTATTATTACTTGCTAAACTACAACCCTTGTTGGAAAAGCAGGATGCTATAAGCCCAGGGACACCAACAGGGAAACAAGGAAAAATAGAATATTTTAATAACATTAACATTAAAATAAATATTTCCTATATAAACTATAAAAACTTGACAAAGCAAGAAGAAGAGGAATAAATTTAAGATGGAACAGTGTGCAAGAGAACTCTATAAACCAAGACAGTGGAAGACAATGGTACAGAGGTTATGGCACTACCCAAGACTAGAGAACAATGGTTTGATTTTGGAGTGACCTTCTCCTAGAAGAGCTGCTTACCATAGCTAAAGAGTCTCTTCTACCCTTACCAAGAGGAGAGTAGCCACTGAACAATTACAGTGCAGTAGTTAACTCCTTGTATGAAGATGAATTGTTTGGTAATGTGAGTGTTGTTAGGTGTATGAGGACAGAGGAGAATCTGTGTAGAATAGGCCAGACTATTCGGTGTATGTGTAGGCGCAGGGAAAGTGAACCGTAACCAGAGAGAAGGATCCAAAGTGTAACTCTATCGCTCAATTAATGTAGTCTCAATTAAGAGGCATGTAAAAAAATGATTCGAAACACGCGTTGACACCAAATAATATATAGAGAAACGTAAATAGTTTTCCCGTTATTCCGAAAACTCTAGAGCTCTGTTTGTCTGGAGAGATAGTGGCCTGGTATTTTGGGCGCCACTAAGATATTTTGTATTCATTATATATATATATATATGTGTGTGTGTGTGTGTGTGTGAATGTGTATATATATATATATATATATATATATATATATATATATATATACATGTATATATATATTATGTATATATGATTATATATATATATATATATATATATATATATATATATATATATATATATATATGTGTGTGTGTGTATATATATATATATATATATATATATATATATATATATATATATACTGTGTGTGTATGTGTGTTTGTTGAGTGAACGTAAAAAAATGCTTAGACTCTTTCCGTCTTAATTCACTCCTCATTCGTCGCCCTAATTCATGATAATACAGTATATTTTAGTTAATTATCTTATCTTTTTTATTATTCTCTCCTCAATACTTATTTATGGAATTAGAAAAAACCAAAGAATGTAAGGAATTTGCAAGAAGAGGAGAAATAACCACGTATTTATAACAATTTAATATTAAGTGTCGAAGTCTAGACGAAATGAGAATTCCGAGTAAAATACTTCGTACCATAAGAAATATAAGTAGATATATAAGTAGGAAATTAAACTTCTGGATCTTAGTATTAATCCGCTTTGCTACTATTTCTGTTTCTAAGAAGCGGTATGAGAAATGTCTTTATATATTTCTTTCACCTTGAGAAAATTGTGATAAAAGAACAGGTAAATGTAACTTAATTCCGAGAGCCAAAAGGCATGAAAAGATGGCTATAAAATATTAAGGAAGAGGAAATACAGATTTGATTCAGTTTTCACTTACATTTCTTCGGCTTTATACAACATGAACAGAAGAGGGCCATTGGCTTTACAACATGGGTTTATGTTTCACTGAGTTCCTATATCAGGAATATAAAGCGTAGAGGATTTTCTTGCTTTTAAATCTTCCCGCCATATCTTTTAAGGCCTTTTTTTAAGTCTCACGCAGAATTATACAAACAGAAAACGCATGATCTTCCTTGTATATACATGCGTCAGTCTATGCAATCCCAAGAATCAATATTAGTATTAGTTGTTTTGGGGTCCTATTGGAAACGTCCCTTCTTGGCGATCTGCAACCTTTCGAGTCCCGCTCAAACTCGATAGTTTCCTGTATTGCCTGCAACCTCACTATTCTTGTGAGGTAAGGCATTACGGTTTGGGGGAGCCTATAGGTCTATCTGCTGAGTCATCAGCAGCCATTGTCTGGCCCATCCTGGTCGTAGCTTTGCCGGAGAGGGAGATTGGCGTTGATTGTTCAGGGGCCTGGCAAGGACCCCCGTCCCGAAAAAAAAACCGAATCTCTTCTCCTTTCTTAGGGGTCTTGCCTTAAGGTCCTATATTAACAGAGGAAAAAAAACCATAAACCATAGACTTTTTAAAGTGAACGTTTCTCAGCAACCGCAAGGAGTTCAGAGGTGTTCTTGGGCTCGTTGGAAAGGTCTAAAGGTCCTGTGTATGGCAATGGGGGAGATGAGTGAACGACGCCAAGGTGTAAGGGGCAGGGAAGCGAAGTCGCGAAAGTAAGGGGTATGCTTATCTCAGCCACCACAAGGAGTAAAGAGGTGTTCTTGGGCTCGTTGGAAAGATCCCGAGGTTCTAAGTATAGCGGTGGAGTGCAGTACATCAAAGTATAAGGGACGGGACGCGAAAATAAGGGGTATGCGTATCTCAGGAACCATGAACAATTAAGAGGTGTTCTTGGACTCTTCGGAAAGGTCTAAAAAGGCTCGTTGTATATAGCACCCGACCCAATTCTTAGCTACCTTTTCGGGGCGGTGATCCCTAAACAGCGATTTGGGTGACATATGTATATGTGGTCAATCTGTAGGGAATTATCCTACTAACTAAGGCATTGGCACTGTCCCTCTCCTCTGCCATTCATGAGTGGGCTTTCAACATCATCATCAAATCATTTCAACAGTATAGTTTGAGTTCCATTATTGGTATATTACTAGATTGTTTATTCCCTTCAAATGGGGTAAGGGGTTGTATCTGAAATAAAAACTGATCGCATTAACATTTCCCTTTTTAATTAAATGGTTCAGGGTTGACAACATTAACATGTTAAGAGGACAGTTATTACCTTATTACTGGACTTCTGTATATTTGGTATCCCCAAATTTCAAGCATTGTTGCCCTGTTATGTCCATTACAGTATTGCCATAACACATGCAGCATTATCAGGTCATTTTGTTGTACTAATTGTCATGCCAACGTCATTACTGGGAGCTGCATGCAGCGAACAAAATGAGTTTTAAATAGATAAGAAGATTAATAATTATTTTTTCATCGGATGTGAGGTTAAATCGATTTCACTTTTAGTTTTTTACAGAATAACTCGGTTTTTCCATTTTTTTTTTATTTGTAATTGAATTGATGTCAGTAACTCTCACATTATCATCAGTAAGATTGAAATATCCAATTTTACCCTTTAGCACTCTGGAAAGGGCTGGAAATTCTGCAATAAAAATTTAGGAGTGGTGAAATTATTGCTACACGCGCGCACATGGTTAGGTCAACATTTCGCAATTTCACTCATATTTGGCCAAAAAAAAAAAAAAAAAATACTGAATTTGTGTTTGTGTAATCCAGTCAGACTTATTAAATTAAATTTGAACAATCGCAAAACGCTACCGATGATGTCCGTCATCATCATCATCATCATCATAATAATAATAATAATAATAATAATAATGATAATGATAATGATGATGACGATGGTGATTTTAATGATAATAATTTTAATAGTAACAATTTTAATGATTTTGATAATTTCGATAATTTTGATTTTAATAATAATAATAATAATAATAATAATAATAATAATGATAATAATGATAATAATAATAATAATAATAATAATTTTAATAATAGTAATGATAATTTGAATAATTTTGATAATTATGCACTTTTACATTAACATACAGAAGCTACGAATTTGATCCCAGCGTAAAAGAAATATTCCAGAAATGGTCATCATACATCTGGTGTCTTGATAAATGCGTTACCTAATAGTGAGTAGAATTAGATATAACAAGAGGCTTACAACCTCATCCCTAAAGACTTTTTGTATCCTTTTTTTTTTTAACATTAAGCCTTTTCTCCTTACCTGAGGAGGGCTGCAGGAAAAGCAATACAGCAGTCACTGCCGCATTCACATACACTCTCACAACCCGAGTGCATCTGGAACGAAATGATGCTAAGATTCACAAAGGAACATTATATCTCGAGAATTACGCCCTTATACACAACAGTCTAGACGTTATGTCACCGTATGTCTATTAACCACCTCGGGGCTAGACGCACCGTCAAAAAACCTTTGTCCGGTGAGAAGCTCCGGGCAATCTAAAGAAGAAGAATTATGGACATGTCATGTGTCACTGGAAAGTATGAAGAAGCGTCTCTATAAAGTAGCTAGAATGTCCTTAAAGTACCTAGCTTATTCATATTACTGTGAGTTTAGCTTTTATGTGTCAAATAAATTTGAATAGACTCGAGATCCGTTTGGATATGTTTTATTGTGAGCTGAAGATGATATGGAACAAAGCTGGATGGAAATGTATTTGTTTTTTCATATCCTCGACCTGGGCAATAAGCACATGACTAAAATGGTTTAGATCTGTTGGAGTAGATGTTTTTATTATTGGCCTAAAATTACATGGAACACAACTGGGTGGAATTTACAGCTGACAAAAATGTATTTAATTTTTTCATATCTTCGACCTGGGCATTAGGCAGAAGACTAAGATGGTTTATATCTGTTTGAGTAGATGTTTTTATTATTGGCCTAAAATTATATGGGACACAACCGAGTACAATTTTCATGTCAAGTGTTATTTTATTTACATTTTTTGAACTTGAGTAATAGACAGGACTCTAAGTTGGACGTCTTCCAAGCTATATAATACCAACTATGCTCATAGGATGAATGTGTCTGTGTACCGAATACTTAATGAGTTTATATCTATAAACTTTAGTAAATCATCTACAGTATATGCAAGCTAGCAAAGACATTACATTTGTAACAATTTTATATAAGCTTACTGGCTATAAGATGTTTGCGTATTACCTCCGCCAACGAAGTTGGAAGGGGTTTATGTTTTCGCCCCTGTTTGTGTGTTTCTTTGTGTCTGTGTTTCTTTGTGTGTGTGTTTGTTTGTTTGTGAACAGCCTCCTGAACACAATTTTAATCGTAGAGTAATGAAACTTGCAGGGATTGACTGCTATATAAAGTCTGAAAATAATTAAGTTTTTGGAAGGTCGAGGTCAAAGGGAAAGATCACGGTCAAGCAAAATGTCCAATTCGCGTAATCAGCAACAAGGTTGGACATC
>NC_090734.1:124978002-124980502 GCF_036898095.1 Palaemon carinicauda
GCGATATTTCTTCTGTTTTCTCATCGGTTGTTGTGTATGTAAATATATATATATATATATATATATATATATATATATATATATATATATATATATATATATATACATACATATATATTTATATATATATATATATGTGTGTATATATATACACGCATATATATATATATATATATATATATATATATATATGTATGCATATACATATATATGTATATATATACACATATATATATATGTATGTATTTATGTATGTATGTATGTATGTATGTATGTACAGTATATGTATGTATGTATACTATATACAAGTGTGTGTTTGTTTTTCTCTACAACATTGGAAATTGTACGGAGGGCATCACACTATTCCAGGCCTTTGTAAAAACCAAGCTGCAAACTAGGGAATAGATTATTACTTTCATCATATCTACTTAGACGGTCTGACAAAAGACATAGTGCTAAAAGTAAGGAACGCTAAAAGAATCTAGAAATCCTATCAAGGTGCTGTGTGGATGGATATGCGCGCACACATGTCATAATGTCGTCTGGTTTCTCATGTTTGACAAGGAGGTTTTTTTATATGGCCAAGATAATTTATTAGTATATATCCCGTCAAATGCCTTAGACGTGAGTAAATTTGCTCCCTGAGCTATAGGATCTATTGACCAAAATAGTTCATGAGAGAGAAAGTGCATAATTTACGAGTGAAAAGATATATCCAAGAATATATTAAAGAACCGGTAATGGAGGAGGTATTTAGGGTTGTGGTGGCCGATGTGGTAACGTCCCTGACTGGTGAACGCCAGGCTAGGGTTTTGAGTCCCGCTCAAACTCGTTAGTTTCTTTGGTCTCTGCAACCTCACCATTCGTGTGAGCTAAGTATTGGGGGGTTTTGAGGGAGCCTATAGGTCTATCTGCTGAGTCATCAGCAGCCATTCCCTGGCCCTCCTTGGTCCTAGTTTGGGTGGAGAGGGGCTTGGGTTATGATCATATGTGTATATGGTCAGTCTTTAGGGCATTTTCCTACTCGATAGGGCAATTTCACTGTCCCTTGGCCCTTGCCATTCATGAGCGGCCTTTAACCCTTAAATCTTAAAACCTTAAAACATTGTCCTGCACAATAGGGCACTGTCACTGTCCCTTGGCCTTACCATTCATGAGCATCCTTTAAACGTTAAATCTTTAAAGTGTTTTCCTTTCCTTCAATCCTCTCGAAGATAACCGCAAAAGATAAAAATGCCTAAGCAATTGGGAGTAGTATTTTAAGCAGCTCTCTTATCCGGAGGTGTTGGATAGCACGCACTCCATTTCGATTAAATACCTCCCTCGAGAGATTGCCTCTTGATAACTGGGACGGAATATAGGCATGGATTGTCTGAAGAGATATTAGTTGTACTTGGGTAGTCGCGATAACCCTTTAACTCGCATTGTTCAAAGTCTGGTCAATGACGCTGCAAATTCAATTAAGGGATCAGATGGTAACGTTTAGCCATTTCTCCCTGTGGGGTTACGGTGTCCCTTTAGGCGGGATGCCTAAATATTTCCATGTTATCAAAATGCTGAAAAATACCGTAATTTTACCCTACTTTATCTTTTACGGGTTGGTAACCGTAATATCACTCCTTTACGTCAATATGTCCGTTTTCAAAATGACTAATGGGTAGGAACATTAACACTTTTACCTTTTTTGCAGCAAATTTTTAAGAGTATGGTTTTCGCCCTGAATAAAAGTCAGGATTGTTAAAATTGTGCCATAGAAGAACGGTTAAAATCCTTGAATAAATGCTGGCAGGCATTTAAAACGGATGCATTGACACAAAGGAGTGATAGTACGGTCACTAACACGTAAAAGATAATAACAAAGTAGGGTAAAATTATGACCGCGTGTATGTTACTGAAATACAGCTGAGAACAGTATATTTTTTACGGAGAATTTCCGATTAAAATTATGGTTATTTTATGCGTAATGTAATTGTTTTTTATAGGAAATATGTATTTAAATGTTTCTACTGTTTTTATAGATATTTTGATTGTTCAATAATTGTCTTGTTGTTTATCTATTTCCTTATTCTTTTCCTTGCTGGTCTGTTTTTCACTGTTTGGAACCCTTTGCTTTATAGCCTCCTAATTTCCAACTAGGGTTGTAGCTTAGCAAATAATAACAATTTAATGAGAAGCGAGCAATGTCGATTAAAAATGATAATCATGAAATAAGTTTTAGTCAAATGAAAATTCAATGATTCGCGAAATATGATTGAAAATTTTATTGTAAAAGATCAGGTATTTTTAGATCTGATTTTACATGTTAGAATTTTTAACCATATTTCTGGACTGATTTTTTTTATTTGATTAAAAGCTATTTCATAGGCATCAATTTTTCATCAATATAGCTCGCTTTTCATTAAGGTTGCTACTTAAAATATTTTTTTCGAGTAATTAGTGCTCCGTATAATATAAAATCCAAATCTAGATATACCTGAGATGAATATTTCTCATTAACGAT
>NC_090734.1:124985502-125005502 GCF_036898095.1 Palaemon carinicauda
CTTGGATTGACCTCAATATTTTCCTTCCTTTCTTACAGGCACTGAGATAAGGCTATTAGATTAACAATTCAGTAAACCTTATCTCTTAAGAAAGGTAGCAAACGGAGCTACGAAGTAGAAAATATGGACCATAGCGTATGGAAATAGCTCTATGCAAAGATTTGGAATAAATATTTCAAAAACGTCATTACAAAGGATATCTACAAAGACTTGGAATAAATATTTCAAGAAAACATTATTCCAAAACTGATCAATAAAGATTAGTAATAAATATATCAAGAAAACCTTATTCCAAAAGTAATAAACCAAGATTTGAGGGGAATATTTCAAGAAAACACTGTTCTAAAACTGATCAGCAAAGATTTGGAATAAATTTTTCAAGAAAACTTTCTTAAAGTGATCACTCGAGATTTGAGATAAATATTTCAAGAAAACATTATTCCAAAACTTATCAAGAAAGGTTTAGAATAAATATTTAAAGAATACATTTTTAAAACGGATCAATAGATATTTGGAACAAATATTTCAAGAAAACGTCATTCCCAAACTGATCAGCAAAGACTTGGAATAACTTTTCAAGGAAACATTATTCCAAAACTGGTTAGCAAAGATTTTTAATAAATATTTCAAGAAAACATTATTACAAAAATGATCAGAAAGATCTGGAATAAATATTTCAAGAAAACTTTATTCCAGAACTGATCAACAAAGATTTAGAATAAATATTTCAAGAAAACCTAATCCAAAACTGATCAGCAAAGATTTTGAATAAATATTTCTAGAAAGTATTGTTCTCAAACTGATCAACAAAAATTTGGAATATGTATTAAAAAATACAAAAAACATCAATCTAAAACTGATCAACAAAGATTTGGAATAAATATTTCAAGAAAGCATCAATTTAAAACTCATCAGGATTGCTGTTACGTATAAAAAAAAATAATAAAAAATAAAAAAATAAAAAATAGAAAAAAATCTTCATAATTAAAAGATGGTGACAAGGTGAGAGGATGTTGTAGGAAACTTTGGAGTCTCTAGTTTCCAGATAAAGTTTGTTTATAAACCAGGATTTACCAACAGATTAGTCGTTACTTATAAACGAAATAGACTTTTAGAGTCGAGCTGGGTTATCAAGGTATGGAACACATAACAGAAAACTAGATAAATCTGAAAGAGGCCATTTATCAATAGAAGGGTCTAAAGGTTTAAGGTTTAAAGGTCACTCATGAATGGCAGAGGCTAGGGACAGTGACAATGCTCTAGCAGGATAATACCCTAGAGCCTGGCTATATATGCATACTGTATGATCAGGGCTCGAGGCCCCGCTCAGTCCAAGCTAGGACCAAGAAGGGCCAGGTAATGGCTGCTGATGACTCAGCAGGTACACCTGCGGGCTCCTCCTAACCCCCATCCTTAGCTCACAAGGATGGTAAAGTTGCAGACACTACAAAAAACTGTAGAGCTTGAGCGGGACTCGAACTCCAGTCCAGCAAATCGTCAGGCCGGGAGGTTTCCATTAGGCAATTACTTGGAAAATGTAGATGGCTCAGAAATCTTTATAAAAGAGAGACTTTTTGCATAAGCAGAAGAAGCAAATATAAGGAAAAAAATGTAATAAAAATGTATGTCAGTTACCTGCCTTGAAATAATGAATCTGTAAGAGATTGGTGCTGGTAAAGTTTAATATAATAGTGTCGACGACACCAAATAATTGTGCGAGATTAACTAGAAGAGTCAAGAATAGATAGGAAGAATGTAGAGGAAGAACACTAAAAATTAGTGAATTATTTTTGTTTCCTCAATGGTAGCATATGTTAGTTATCCCTCTCTTTTCATCTTAATATATTAATAAATAGATTTTGCTAAAACTATTTTTTTTTCATATACTTGCAATCTTCAGTAATTTTCTTATAGCTTGTGCCGATACAGTTTTTATATATTTATTGTTAAGTGTTCTTTGTTGATGCATTTCCGCTAACTCCTACCATAAGGGGCACCAAGTACTATCCTAAAGGTAGAACCATAGCAGGAGGGACTATTGAACTTATTAAAATAATTATTGGTATTATTAAAATTGTTAAAATTATTGGTGGATTATCAAAATTTTTCTAATTATTATTATTGAAATTAAATTTATAATAATTGGGCTGCTTTGGATTTGCATCACAAGTCTATGCATGGAATCCAATATCCATAGACTATCGTTTTTACTCGGGAAACATGAATAGATGGATTTTATTATTATTATTATTATTATTATTATTGTTGTTGTTATAAGTTATTATTATTATTATTATTATTATTATTATTATTATTATTAATTATAATAATATTAATATTGTTATTAATATTATTGTTAATATTATTTTTAATATTATTATTATTATTATTATTATTATTGTTTTTGTTGTTGTTGTTGTTATAATTTTTTATATCATTATTATTGACGGGCCTTCCTTCTAATATAATTTTATTGAAGGTACATCAGAAACCAAAAGTGATTGCGTGGTAACATGCATGAATATAAATGAGTGAGTGGGAGTAGTAATAAGTTAGACGTCACCAAAGCCTAATTGCAAATTACATCAGGCAAAAATCCCTAATGGTTTCCATTACATACCTATTTTAGGATATAACATAATGGGCGGAAAATATGAGCGGTTATCAATTCCAATTACAATCGTAATGTTCAATCGCACCAATTAAGCAAGATATTAAATACTCGATCTGTAATTTCTTATTGACATCAGCTTCTAGTCAGCGTTGGTCGGATAACTCCTGCCAGGCTAGGGCAATTTTACCAGAGCCAGAGAAGGCTTTTTGGAGTGGTCATAAGCTTGTGCTATCAGCCTTGTTGGCCATTGTTCTGCGCCCTCCCTTCATTCGGTGATGAATGGCCCTTAGAAAATAGATCCTCCAACATTAATTTGTTGTTTTCGTTTTGTTTGTGACGTTTGTGACGTAACGAACACATTCAGCCAAAGTTTCGGTTATAAAGGATTTTCTCATTCAGGTTATTTTTATATATTCGTTCTCATTTATAAGAGTTATTTTTATATGCATTCTCTTTTAGAAAAGTTGATTTTACATTCATTGTCTTTTAGAAGTTATTTTTATATTCATTCTCTTTTTAAAAAGTTAATTTTATATTCATTTTCTTTTTGAACAGCTGTTTTTTATATATTCTCTTTCAGAGTAGTTATTTTTCCATACATGTTCGTTTTCCACATATCTTACACTTACTTGGCTTATTAATTTGCTTTTGCACATGTTTTGAATTAAGTGGGCGGGGTATATAAGACCTCTGAAGAAAAATGAATAAAATTGCATCCTTTTTCTGAGAACATAGATATACCTACGTTTAATTATTAAGTTGCTCTCTGGATAGGTAATTCCTTGCATTATGTATCCTATGCCTTCTCTTTTTTATGCCTTTATCTACCCCAGACCCAAAATTAACTAGGACTATACAAAAGTGCACACCTTTCAAGAAGAGGGATTTACAAGCGTTAGGGAACATACAAGCAGTTAAGGAATTCCCTACCACTGAGGAAGAAACATGCCATTTTGAACCACTTACCACTGAGGAAGAAGCATGCCAGTTTGAACCCCATACCACTAAGGAAACGGCATGCCAATTTGAACTACCTACCACTGAGGAGGTAGCATGCCAATTTGAACCTCCTACCATTGAGGAAGATACATGCTAATTTTAACCACCTAGCATTGAGGAAGATGCATGCTAATTTTAACCACCTACCATTAACTAAGATGCATGTCAATTTGTACCACCTACCATTGAAGAAGAACCATGCCAATTTGAACCACCTACCATTGAGGAAGATGCATGCCAATTTGAACCACCTACCATTAAAGAATAACCATGCCAATTTGAACCACCTACCATTGAAGAAGAACCATGCCAATTTGAACCACCTACCATTGAAGAATAACCATGCCAATTTGAACCACCTACCATTGAAGAAGAACCATGCCAATTTGAACCACCTATCATTGAGGAAAAAGCATTCCCATTTGAACTACCTACCACTGAGGAAAAAAACATGCCAATTTAAGCCACCTACAACTGAGGAAGCACGCCAGTTCACCCCCCCCCCCCCACCTACCTTCCTACCTTTGACGAAAAAACATGCCAATTTGAACCACTTATCATTGAGGAAAAAGCATTCCCATTTAAACCACCTACCACTAAGGAAGAAATATGCCAATTTGAGCCATCTACAACTGAGGAAGCATGCCAGTTCATCCCCCCCCCCCCCACCTACCACTGAGGAAGAAGCATGTCAATTTGAACCACCTACCACTGAGGAAGAAACATGCCAATTTGAGCCACCTATAACTGAGGAAGCATGCCAGTTCATTTCCCCCCCCCCCCCTACCACTGAGAAAGAACCATGCCAATTTGAACCACCTATTCATTAAGGAAAAAAACATTCCCATTTGAACCACCTACCACTGAGGAAGAAACATGTCAATTTGAGGCACCCATAACTGGGGAAGCATGCCAGGTCATCCCCCCCCCCACCTACCACTGAGGAAGAAGCATGCCAATTTAAACCACCTAGCATTGAGGAAAAAACATTCCCATTTGAACCACCTACCACTGAGGAAAAAACATGCCAATTTGAGCCACCTACAACCGAGGAAGCATACCAATTCACCCCCCCCCCACCTACCACTGAGGAAGAAGCATGCAAATTTGAACCACCTACCAATGAGGAGGAAGTATGCAAATTTGAACCACCTACCAATGAGGAAGAAGCATCCAAATTTGAACCACCTACCAATGAGGAAGAAGCATTTCAATTTGAACCACCTATTACTGGGTTAGATACATGCCAATGTGAACCACCTATCATTGAGGGAGAAGTATACAAATTTGAACCACTTGACATTGAAGAAGAACCCTGCCAATTTTAACCACCTATCACTAAGGAAGAATCGTGGCAGTTTAAACCACCTACCACTGAAGAAGAAGCATGCCAATTTGAACCACCTACTAATGAGTAAGAAGTATGCCAATTTGAAGCACCTACCACTGAGGAAGGATACCAATTTGAACCGCTTATGACTGAGGAAGCATACCAGTTTGAACCATTTACCACTGAGGAAACATACCAGTTTGAACCGCTTACCACTGAGGAAGCATACCAGTTTGAACCGCTTACCACTGAGGAAGCATACCAGTTTGAACCGCTTACCACTGAGGAAGCATACCAGTTTGAACCGCTTACCACAGAGGAAGCATACCAGTTTGAACCGCTTACCACTGAGGAAGCATACCAGTTTGAACCGCTTACCACTGAGGAAGCATACCAGTTTGAACCGCTTACCACTGGGGAAGCATACCAGTTTGAACCGCTTACCACTGAGGAAGCATACCAGTTTGAACCGCTTACCACTGAGGAAGCATACCAGTTTGAACCGCTTACCACTGAGGATGCATACCAATTTGTACCGCTTACCACTGAGGAAGCATACCAGTTTGAACCGCTTACCAATGAGGAAGCATACCAGTTTGAATTGCTTACCACTGAGGAAGCATACTAGTTTGTACCACCTACCAATGAGAAAGCATACCATTTTCAACCACCTACCACTGAGGAAGCATACCAGTTTCAATCACCTACCACCGAGGAAACATACCAGTTTGAACCACCTACCACTGAGGAAGCATAACAGTTTGAACCACCTACCACTGAGGAAGCATAACAGTTTGAACCACCTACCACTGAGGAAGCATACAAGTTTGAACCACCTACCACTGAGGAAGCATACCAGTTTGAACCACCTACCACTGAGGAAGCATACCAGTTTGAACCACCTACCACTGAGGAAGCATACCAGTTTGAAGCCCTTACCACTGAGGAAGCATACCAGTTTGAACCGCTTACCACTGAGGAAGCATACCAGTTTGAACCGCTTACCAATGAGGAAGCATACCAGTTTGAATTGCTTACCACTGAGGAAGCATACTAGTTTGTACCACCTACCAATGAGAAAGCATACCATTTTCAACCACCTACCACTGAGGAAGCATACCAGTTTCAATCACCTACCACCGAGGAAGCATACCAGTTTCAATCACCTACCACCGAGGAAACATACCAGTTTGAACCACCTACCACTGAGGAAGCATAACAGTTTGAACCACCTACCACTAAGGAATCATGAAAGTTTGAACCACCTACCACTGAGGAAGCATGAAAGTTTTGAACCACCTACCACTGAGGAAGCATGCAAGTTTTGAACCACCTACCACTGAGGAAGCATACCAGTTTGAACCACCTACCACTGAGGAAGCATACCAGTTTGAACCACCTACCACTGAGGAAGCATACCAGTTTGAACCACCTATCACTGAGGAAGCATGAAAGTTTGAACCACCTACCACTGAGGAAGCATGAAAGTTTGAACCCACTACCACTAAGGAAGCATAACAGTTTGAACCACCTACCACTGAGGAAGCATACCAGTTTGAACCACCTATCACTGAGGAAGCATTCCAGTTTGAACCACCTACCACTGAGGAAGTATACCAGTTTGAACCACCTACCACTGAGGAAGTATACCAGTTTGAACCACCTACCACTGAGGAAGCATGAAAGTTTGAACCGCTACCACTGAGGAAGCATAACAGTTTGAACCACCTACCAATAAGGAAGCATACCAGTTTGAACCACCTATCACTGAGGAAGTATACCAGTTTGAACCACCTACCACTGAGGAAGTATACCAGTTTGAACCACCTACCACTGAGGAAGTATACCAGTTTGAACCACCTACCACTGAGGAAGCATACCAGTTTGAACCACCTACCACTGAGGAAGTATACCAGTTTGAACCACCTACCACTGAGGAAGTATACCAGTTTGAACCACCTACCACTGAGGAAGTATACCGGTTTGAACCACCTACCACTGAGGAAGTATACCAGTTTGAACCACCTACCACTGAGGAAGCATGAAAGTTTGAACCACTACCACTGAGGAAGCATAACAGTTTGAACCACCTACCACTGAGGAAGCATACCAGTTTGAACCACCTACCACTGACGAAGTATACCAGTTTGAACCACCTACCACTGAGGAAGCATACCAGTTTGAACCACCTACCACTGAGGAAGCATACCAGTTTGAACCACCTACCACTGAGGAAGTATACCAGTTTGAACCACCTACCACTGAGGAAGCATACCAGTTTGAACCACCTACCACTGAGGAAGCATACCAGTTTGAACCACCTACCACTGAGGAAGCATACCAGTTTGAACCACGTACCACTGAGGAAGTATACCAGTTTGAGCCACCTACTACTGAGGAAGCCTACCAGTTTGAACCATCTACTACTGAGGAAGCCTACCAGTTTGAACCACGTACCACAGAGGAAGCATACCAGTTTGAACCACCTACCACTGAGGAAGCATACCAGTTTGAACCACCTACCACTGAGGAAGTATACAAGTTTGAACCACCTACCACTGAGGAAGCATACCACTTTGAACCACGTACCACTGAGGAAGTATACCAGTTTGAACCACCTACCACTGATGAAGCATTTCAGATTGAACCACCTACCACTGAGGAAGCATATCAATTTGAACCACCTAACACTGAAGAAGCATGTCAGTTTGAATCTCATACCATTGAAAAAGCATGTCATTAATCACATACCATTGAAAAAGCATGTCATTATGAACCACCTACTACTGAGAAATTATGTTAATTTGAACCACCTGTTACTGAGGAAGCATACCATTTTGAACCACATACCAATAAGGAAGAGTGCCATTTTAAACGACCTACTACTGGGAAAGCATGTCAATTTGAACCACCTACTACTGAGAAAGCATGTCAGTTTGAACCTCCTACTACTGAGAAAGAATATAAATTTGAACCACCTACCACTGAGAAAGAATGTTAAATTTGTACCACCTACCACTAAGAAGAATTGTCAATTTGATCACCTACCATGGAGAAAGAATATCAATTTGAACCATCTCACCACTGACAAAGTAGATCAATTTGAACCACCTACCACTGAGAAAGAATGTTAAATTTGTACCACCTACCACTAAGAAGGAATGTCAATTTGATCACCTACCATGGAGAAAGAATATAATTTGAACCATCTCACCACTGACAAAGTAGATCAATTTGAACCACCTACCACTGAGAAAGAATGTTAAATTTGTACCACCTACCACTAGGAAGGAATGTCAATTTGATCACCTACCATGGAGAAAGAATATCAATTTAAACCTTCTCACCACTGACAAAGTAGATCAATTTGAACCACCTACCACTGAGAAAGAATGTTAAATTTTACCACCTACCTCTAAGAAAGAATGTCAATTTGATCACCTACCATGGAGAAAGAATATCAATTTAAAACTTCTCACCACTGGCAAAGTAGATCAATTTGAACCACCTACCACTGAGAAAGAATGTTAAATTTGTACCACTTACCACTAAGAAGGAATGTCAATTTGATCACCTACCATGGAGAAAGAATATCAATTTGAACCATCTCACCACTGACAAAGTAGATCAATTTGAACCACCTACCACTGAGAAAGAATGTTAAATTTGTACCACCTACCACTAGGAAGGAATGTCAATTTGATCACCTACCATGGAGAAAGAATATCAATTTGAACCATCTCACCACTGACAAAGTAGATCAATTTGAACCACCTACCACTGAGAAAGAATGTTAAATTTGTACCACCTACCACTAGGAAGGAATGTCAATTTGATCACCTACCATGGAGAAAGAATATCAATTTGAACCATCTCACCACTGACAAAGTAGATCAATTTGAACCACCTAACATTGAGGAAGAATATCAATTTGAACCACCTACCACTGAGAAAGAATGTTAAATTTGAACCACCTACCACTGAGAAAGAATGTTAAATTTGTACCACTTACCACTAAGAAGGAATGTCAATTTGATCACCTACCATGGAGAAAGAATATCAATTTAAATCATCTCACCACTGACAAAGTAGATCAATTTGAACCACCTAACATTGAGGAAGAATATCAATTTGAACCACCTACCACTGAGAATGTTAAATTTGTACCACCTACCACTAAGAAGGAATGTCAATTTGATCACCTACCATGGAGAAAGAATATCAATTTGAACCATCTCACCACTGGCAAAGTAGATCAATTTGAACCACCTACCACTGAGAAAGAATGTCAAATTTGTACCACTTACCACTAAGAAGGAATGTCAATTTGATCACCTACCATGGAGAAAGAATATCAATTTGAACCATCTCACCACTGACAAAGATCAATTTGAACCACCTACCACTGAGAAAGAATGTTAAATTTGTACCACCTACCACTAGGAAGGAATGTCAATTTGATCACCTACCATGGAGAAAGAATATCAATTTGAACCATCTCACCACTGACAAAGTAGATCAATTTGAACCACCTACCACTGAGAAAGAATGTTAAATTTGTACCACCTACCACTAGGAAGGAATGTCAATTTGATCACCTACCATGGAGAAAGAATATCAATTTAAACCTTCTCACCACTGACAAAGTAGATCAATTTGAACCACCTACCACTGAGAAAGAATGTTAAATTTTACCACCTACCTCTAAGAAAGAATGTCAATTTGATCACCTACCATGGAGAAAGAATATCAATTTAAAACTTCTCACCACTGGCAAAGTAGATCAATTTGAACCACCTACCACTGAGAAAGAATGTTAAATTTGTACCACTTACCACTAAGAAGGAATGTCAATTTGATCACCTACCATGGAGAAAGAATATCAATTTGAACCATCTCACCACTGACAAAGTAGATCAATTTGAACCACCTACCACTGAGAAAGAATGTTAAATTTGTACCACCTACCACTAGGAAGGAATGTCAATTTGATCACCTACCATGGAGAAAGAATATCAATTTGAACCATCTCACCACTGACAAAGTAGATCAATTTGAACCACCTACCACTGAGAAAGAATGTTAAATTTGTACCACCTACCACTAGGAAGGAATGTCAATTTGATCACCTACCATGGAGAAAGAATATCAATTTGAACCATCTCACCACTGACAAAGTAGATCAATTTGAACCACCTAACATTGAGGAAGAATATCAATTTGAACCACCTACCACTGAGAAAGAATGTTAAATTTGAACCACCTACCACTGAGAAAGAATGTTAAATTTGTACCACCTACCACTAGGAAGGAATGTCAATTTGATCACCTACCATGGAGAAAGAATATCAATTTGAACCATCTCACCACTGACAAAGTAGATCAATTTGAACCACCTAACATTGAGGAAGAATATCAATTTGAACCACCTACCACTGAGAATGTTAAATTTGTACCACCTACCACTAAGAAGGAATGTCAATTTGATCACCTACCATGGAGAAAGAATATCAATTTGAACCATCTCACCACTGGCAAAGTAGATCAATTTGAACCACCTACCACTGAGAAAGAATGTCAAATTTGTACCACTTACCACTAAGAAGGAATGTCAATTTGATCACCTACCATGGAGAAAGAATATCAATTTGAACCATCTCACCACTGACAAAGATCAATTTGAACCACCTACCACTGAGAAAGAATGTTAAATTTGTACCACCTACCACTAAGAAGGAATGTCAATTTGATCACCTACCATGGAGAAAGAATATCAATTTGAACCATCTCACCACTGACAAAGTAGATCAATTTGAACCACCTACCACTGAGAATGTTAAATTTGTACCACCTACCACTAAGAAGTAATGTCAATTTGATCACCTACCATGGAGAAAGAATATCAATTTGAACCATCTCACCACTGACAAAGTAGATCAATTTGAACCACCTACCACTGAGAAAGAATGTTAAATTTGTACCACCTACCACTAGGAAGGAATGTCAATTTGATCACCTACCATGGAGAAAGAATATCAATTTGAACCATCTCACCACTGACAAAGTAGATCAATTTGAACCACCTACCACTGAGAAAGAATGTTAAATTTGTACCACCTACCACTAGGAAGGAATGTCAATTTGATCACCTACCATGGAGAAAGAATATCAATTTGAACCATCTCACCACTGACAAAGTAGATCAATTTGAACCACCTACCACTGAGAAAGAATGTTAAATTTGTACCACCTACCACTAGGAAGGAATGTCAATTTGATCACCTACCATGGAGAAAGAATATCAATTTAAACCATCTCACCACTGACAAAGTAGATCAATTTGAACCACCTACCACTGAGAAAGAATGTTAAATTTGTACCACCTACCTCTAAGAAAGAATGTCAATTTGATCACCTACCATGGAGAAAGAATATCAATTTAAATCATCTCACCACTGACAAAGTAGATCAATTTGAACCACCTACCACTGAGAAAGAATGTTAAATTTGTACCACCTACCACTAGGAAGGAATGTCAATTTGATCACCTACCATGGAGAAAGAATATCAATTTAAATCATCTCACCACTGACAAAGTAGATCAATTTGAACCACCTACCACTGAGAAAGAATGTTAAATTTGTACCACCTACCACTAGGAAGGAATGTCAATTTGATCACCTACCATGGAGAAAGAATATCAATTTGAACCATCTCACCACTGACAAAGTAGATCAATTTGAACCACCTAACACTGAGGAAGAATATCAGTTTGAACCATCTACCACTGAGAAAGAATATCAATTTGAACCTTCTACCACTGAGAAAGAATATAAATTTGAACCCCCTACCACTGAAAATGTATGTCAATTTGAACCACCTACTACAGAAAGCATGCCATTTTGAGCGGTAGTGCTAAGATAATATCTTAATGATTTATACACGTCTGTTTAGAAAGTATACACTAAGAAAACTCTTGATTATATTGTTTATTTTCACGTGATGTTACTATTGACAATGCACACCATCTGTTATCCTTTCAATGAAGTAATCTGGAATAAATTATTTTTCCATATTTTTAAATAATGCCTATTAAAAGATTAAAATTTGTATGCTTCAACAGGATCATTCATTATGAATTAGTGCTATTACTTTTCTAAACAATTTGTTTATAGACTATTAAATGCTTCAAAATATTCATGAGGTTGAAATAAAAAAAAACAATATTGGATTTTATGCTAAAAACAAATATATGTAACTAACAGTCAATTTTTTAAAAGTAAAATGAGATTTTGATATTCATAATTAACTAATGGCTCGATTAAACAAAATTAAATAAAATATAAATTCAACTTTTCAAATAAATCTTTCAAATCATTCGGAAATTAAATTGCAAAAAACTCTTCAAATCAAACACTCTTCCTGTAAAAATAATAATCATCTAGATTAAACTTAATGATAAATAGAAATAACTGATTGCAATGCTATATGAAATGATCTTCCTGATTGACCAAGAGTCACGAACGAGGATTAAGAAACTATTACTGATGTCAATAATGTTGGCGATTTCCGTGACCTGACATGATCTGTACGTGTGTTTACGGTAGAAATGTTGCTAATTATTTTATCCATTCCAACAAAACTCATTACGAATTTTCAATAATGATATTTAGAATTATTTACCAATGTTATTTTACATATATTTTAAATATGCACCCTCTTACCTTGTCGATTTCTTAAGATATTTTGTAGATTAGACTATAGTTAGGAAGCGTTAGTTTTAATCTCACCCAGCAAGAAAAGATGTCTTTAGTTCATATTTCGCATCCCAATAAGGTAAACAGTGAATCATCTAACCTAAAAGGCCATCAGGGCTATTGAAGATGAACATACGCGATATACAGTATATATATATATGTATATATATATATATATATATATATATATATATGTGTATGTATGTGTATATGTATGTATGTATATATATGTATATATATATATATATATATAAATATATATACTATATATATATATATATATATATATATATATATATATATATATTTCATAAATATACATATATATTATATATACAACCTATATACATACATACATACATACATATATATATATATATATATATATATATATATATATATGTATATATATATATATAGCATATATATATATATATATATATATATATATATATATATATATACTGTATATATATATTTCATAAATATACATATATATTATATATACAACATATATACATATATATATATATATATATATATATATTCACGAACGTTGTAGAAACAGTATTCACAAAATTATATAAAGACTTGAATGTATATCTGACTAAGTTTTCTTTTTAATCAACTATCAGACTCGCCCAAAGTAAAATAAATAAAAGAAAATGGATATTTCAATGAACTAAATTAATTAATTTTGCGTGTGCTGTTGTTTTTGTGTGGGTGAGAGAGAGAGAGAGAGAGAGAGAGAGAGAGAGAGAGAGAGAGAGAGAGAGAGAGAGAGAGAGAGAAGAAGAAAACAAGCTTGTTGTATATGCAGATGATGCTACTCCCTTTGCATCAATTCCATCTTCTGAATGTAGATCTGGGGTTGCTGACTCCCTTAATAGAGATCTAACTAAATTTAGTGCATGGTGGAAATTATGGGGTATGAAGTTGAATAGAGAGAGAGAGAGAGAGAGAGAGAGAGAGAGAGAGAGAGAGAGAGAGAGAGAGAGAGAGAGAGAGAGAGAGACTGACTTCCATGCAATTTAAGACAGAGATTTTTATTCTATAGTGTTTAAAAAAACTCGCTAAAGCAATAAATGTGTGCTTGTTTATATTCTCCAGTTTGTTTTTCTATCCATCAGTAGATCAACAAGGTAATTTAAACTGATTTTCGGAGCTAATAATGAAGTGGAAATTATTTGTATAAAAGATCACATCATTATTCACAGGACATTTCGGATATCTATCGAATTCATTTCCATGTAAATGGATTTTTTATCCCTAATTTATACCAATGAAATTCTGCTGAATGTCTGCAAATAGAAATCTCGGAAAAATAGAAGGAAAATGATTTTCACGCTAAAATCTGTGAAAAATCCTTTCAATTAAAATCTCTAAATTAACTTTTTGTTGTAACTTTCTGTATTTTTTATTGACTACACACCACTATGATTGTTTAGGGACAGAAAATTTTATCAAAAATGCCATTCTCAGACGACAACAGTGTCTCAAGATAGTTTGAAAAATCTTCAGTTAGACGGTAGCTAATAGATAAATAGATGTGCCATATGTTTGTCTAATTGTTTTTATATATCGATTATAGTTAGTCGGCTATCAATCTTACCCAACTTTATGGTTAATAATTCTTGGTCTATCCATCGATGTACTGGTACACTGTTAAAATTTTCCGTGAAAAAAATGTGAAAATCCTAGAATAAATGTTGCCAGACATTTACCGAAATGAAAACGGATATAGTGATGTAAACGAGTGATATTATGGTCACCAACCCGTAAAAGATAATAACAAAGAATGGTAAAACTACGGTATTTTACTGAAATACGGCTGAGAACAGTATATTTTTACTGAGGATTTCTGATTGGAATTACGTTTTTTTTCTTTTTTTTTTTTAAACAATGTATCTATTTATCTATCCATTTCTTAATGATTTAGTTCTCACATTATGATCATAACCTAATTCCTACTTGAAGGAAAAACCTAAGTAAAATATATTTCGAAAAGGTTCAGAATTTACGTGGGTTTTTAAAGGTTTAAGGTTGAATTCAAGGCTGAACCAATGGTCAGTGACAGTGCTCCTAGCCAGCAGGACAATCCTCAGAGACTATCCAATTTATACATAAAACCAGCACCCTATCCCCCTCTCCACCCAAGCTATAGGACCAGGGAGGGCCAGGCAATGGCTGCTGATGACTCAGCAGCTATAGGGTAGAATTCTTACTGCTTTAGGATTCACCCAAAGATCTTATCTAATGGCTTATCTGATTATTGATATGTTTTAATTCTTCATTATTTCATCTACAAGTTGATTATGTCATGGACAATTTAAAAATTCATTATTCATTTTCTGCTTAGTGTGGAGATTTTTTATTTTAAATATTTAACTTAGCCGGTGAATATATAATAGCTGCTGCTCCAGCGGCTCGACAGAAAACACACAAAAACTCGCGAGCGATCGCTATGAAGGTTGCGGGTGTGCCCACCAGCGCCAACTATCGGCCAGATACCGCATATACATGTAAACAGACTCAATTTTTTCTCTTTCGGCCTTAACGACAAGACGTATCAATACTCGCTGTACAACCTGGAGTTTTCTCAACATATTTGGTGAAGTACTTCCTTTTGGTTTGAGCTTTCGCAGTGCAGGTGTTTTATCTTCAACTTAAATCTTGAACTCGTTTTTGGATAGATTTAATTTTTGATGACTTTGGATTGTTTTTTTGGACTTTCTTTGACTTTTAAATGGCCGACCCTTCCCTCAGTACGGAAGTGTGTTTAGGCTTTTAGCAATTATCTTATCACGTTACAAAATAAATTATAGATTTTCCTCTATATATTTTATATCTCACCCGCCTTTATTAGGCCTCTTCGATTAGCTTTCCATTTATAATAAACATCAAGATAAATTTTAATGATTTGTTTATATGCGACCTTTCCTGAGAGTAGGCGGTCCTAACTTGGAAACCGAAGTTAAACAACGTTGAGCCCTTTCAATCGTAAAAACTTTTACAGAGCAATTGATTTAAAACTTATTAAATGAATATTTTTTAGTAGATATTTTATGAAAGATTTTCCTTGAATAGTCTTCGTACTGTTTCAAAGATGAACTAACGTTTAGTTTATTTATGCTACGCAGTTTGCGCTCTATCGTTACGATAGAGAGAGAGAGTATCACGGTTTCACTTTGCAGAAAGAGTAAATCGATTCTGACGTTTTGTTCATTCTTCTTTCAAAGCTTAAATGTTTTAAATACTATTTTAAAGGAACTTTTTAATTGAAAAACCTTTCAGTTTTTTCCTTTGGTCAAATAACCTGTTTATTGACGAAAGGTAAGTGGGCTCTTCTCTTCGGTGCGAAATCAAGAGAGAGAGAGAGAGAGAGAGAGAGAGATAGAGACGGAGAGAGAGAGAGAGGAGAGAGAACGTTCCGATCTTTATTCTCGTCCCAAGCGAGTAACGTTGTTCTCAAGTCAGTCTTTTACTCTCGTCCCTAGTCTCTGTACGGGGAGAAAGGATAAAAAGTTTTTAGTTTTTATTCTCGTCCCAAGGCACTGTACGGTGAGAGATTGAAAACGTAGTTTTGAATGAACTAGTGTTTAGTCTCCTTCCCAGCCACTGATCTTTTTATCTTAAAATATTTTTACTGTTTTTTACTGTTTTTTTTTTTTTTGCTTGTATTAATGTGCTTACATTATACGACTGATTTCGCAATTATAACCTTTTGATGAGGGTAGAATTGCGTTCTTCAGGTAGAAATCAGTTTTATTCATACCTAATGTGAATTGTTAAAAAATTCGATTTCAGTGAAATAAGTGCAAAACAGAAAATCGTAGTGATAAAGTGATAATTGCGCAAAGTGTTATCAGTGTTGCGACCGAGGGTTCGTCTGTTCGTGCCTGTCGTTCGCCTAGTTCGAGACCTCTTGCAAGCTCCCAAGCCCAGGGGAGAAGTAATGTCGTACGACTTATGGGTTCGAGAGGACTTGATCAGCGAACAGACGTTCCCTCTATGGTATCAGGCGTATCTCACCAAGATCACCCCTACCATAAGGCGAGCGAGACGTTTTTCTCCTCGTCATCCGAAGGCTTTTCGCATAAGAAACCGTGGAAGGTTTCGAGGCCCTTTAAGCGAAAGTCAGTCCTTTCAGGACAGGTCCAGCGTCCTGGTTTTAACTATTAGGACAGCTCTGACCCTATGCAGTCATCGGAAGACTGCTCGCCGCATAAACAAAAGCGTAACACAGGCTCCGAGAGTCTTTTTGTAGGCAAGGTTTTGCAGTCACAGACGTTACCCTCGTCTCTTACCGCAACCATTCCCGTTGATCCTAAATGGGTTGTACGGCAAGACATGCAGAATAAGCTTGCCTCTCTTATGGAAGACTATTCTGCCGATAAGGTTCACGTTGATCCTAGCCGTTTATCTCATCGAGATCCTGGCCTTCAGCCGCCCAAACAAACCTTTGTGCGTCCTGTTGACGTTGGCGTAGCTAAGTCACGTCAGTCACGATATGTAGAGCCTCACTCGATGCGGTCACGTGTTGATTTTCAGCCGCATTTGGACGTTAGGCCGCTTCCTAATGCTCCTGTTGACGTTCAGGACGTTCGCCAACCAGCGGAGTTGACTTGTTTTGACGCTGAGCGTCAACTACCGCAGTCTAGAGTTGTTTTGACTGCTCAGACTAGGCAGTCAAAACAGTCTCGAGTGGAAGCCGAGCGTCCTCACGCACCTGTTGTTGTTGACAGTTCACAGACTGTTAAGCAGTTACATGACGTTGCGTCCTGGTCCGCTACTAATGCACCAGTGCGTGTGGACTCTGCTTGTCAAGCATTGCCACCACGGCAGGTCTCTCCCTTGCTTGAGACTCGGCTATTGTCGGACAAGGTTCCTTCAGATGAGGAAGTTGCTGTTCCCCCTCCTACTGATATTCCCTTGAGGACTCTGTCAGACGGAGAGGAGCCTAAAGCTGCTTAGCCCTCTATGGACTTTAAATAAATCTTTTTGTAACTGCTGCTCCTCGTTCGCCTAAACGTCAGAGTTTACACTAGGCCTAGCTACTTCGAAGCCGTTGTTTTTATAAGCTAGTGCTCTCTCGCTCTTCTAAGAGAGCTTTACATTTGCTAGGCGACTGGTTTATCACCAGGAGGAGTTTGGGGGAGACAGCCTTTGCTTTCCCTACTTTTAAGCTGGCTTATAGAGCGAGAGTCTGATATGACACGGGAGAAGTTCTCGGCTTGGGAGTTCCTGCCTCTGCCCAGATAGACTTCTCAAACCTCATAGACTCTCCCTGGCGCCTGGCCATGAGACGCTCCAAGATTTTATGGTCGACTTCAGAGCTAGACCATCTCCTGTTAGGAGTTTTTTCGAGCGTTTGAAGTTTTGCTGTACAATTATGTCATGCATAAACAAGGCTTTCAGGGATGGTTCCAATGATCTGACAGCCACGTTCTCTGCAGGAACAAGTCCCTCAGGGATGGCTCCAATGATCTGGCAGCCATGTTCACTGCAGGAGTACGTAAGAGGCAAGTGCGCTCAATGTGTTCATTGTCAAGACAAACTTCACGATGAAGTCTACCAGGCTGTCTTGACAGCATTAATGGAAGGCGACTGGATGGTCTCTCTCGACCTTCAGGAGGCATACTTCCACATTCCTATACACCCGGATTCCCAACCGTTTCTGAGGTTTGTTTACAGGAATGTGGGGTACCAGTTTCGAGCCCTGTGCTTTGGCCTCAGTCCTGCTCCTCTCGTGTTTACGAGGCTCATGAGGAATGTGGCAAAATCCCTCCATCTATCGGGGATCCGAGCCTCCCTGTACTTGGACGACTGGCTTCTCAGAGCATCGTCCAGTCTTCGCTGTCTGCAGGATCTACATTGGACGTTGAGTCTGGCCAGGGAGTTGGGACTTTTGGTCAACCTAAAAGTCCCAACTGATCCCATCCCAGATTATTCTATATTTGGGGATGGAGATTCGCAGTCCAGTTTTTTTCGGGCTTTTCCATCTGCCACCGATTAGAACAAGCCCTGCTCGAAGTCCAACTAATGCTGAAAAGAAAACGTTTGTTCAGTCAGGAGTTGGAACAGTCTCGTAGGGACTCTCTCATCCCTGGAGCAGTTTGTCTCACTAGGGAGACTACACCTTCTGCCTCTCCGGTTCCATCTAGCCTCTCACTGGAACTAGGACAAGACGTTAGAGACGGTATCATTCCCAGTCTCCGAACCAGTAAAGGCATGCCTGAAATGGTGGGACAGCAATATCAGTCTGAGAGAGGGACTATCCCTAGCAGTCAAGAACCCAAACCACGTGTTGTTCTCAGACGCGTCGGATTTGGGTTGGGGTGCGACCCTGGACGGTCGGGAATGCTTGGGTCTGTGGACCTCAAGTCAGAAGAGCATGCACATCAACGGCAAGGAGCTATTAGCAGTCCACTTGGCCTTGATGATATTCGAAAGCTTCTTCGAAACTAAGTGGTAGAGGTCAACTCAGACAACACCACAGCTTTGGCGTACATCTCCAAGCAAGGAGGCACACACTCCTTCACGCTGCTCGAGATCGCAAGGGACCTTCTCTTATGGTCAAGAAATCGAGGCATCTCCCTGTTGACGAGATTCATCCAGGGGGACTTGAACGTCTTGGCAGACTGTCTCAGTCGGAGGGGTCAGGTGATACCCACGGAATGGACCCTCCACAAGGACGTGGGCAAGAGTCTTTGGGCTACTTGGGGTCAACCCACCATAGACCTCTTTGCCTCCTCGTTGACCAAAAGGTTACCAATCTATTGCTCTCCAGTCCTAGATACAGAAGCAATCCACATAGACGCGTTTCTACTGGATTGGTCTCTTCTGGACTTATATGCATTCCCACCATTCAAGATAGTCAACAAGGTACTGCAGAAGTTCGCCTCTCACGAAGGGACAAGGTTGACGTTGGTTATTACCCTCTGGCCCGCGAGAGAGTGGTTCACCGAGGTACTTCAATGGCTGGTAGACTTTCCAAGAAGTCTTCCTCTAAGGGTAGATCTGTTACGTCAGCCCCACGTAAAGAATGTCCATCAAAGCCTCCCCGCTCTTCGTCTGACTTCCTTCAGACTATCGAAAGACTCTCAAGAGCTTGAGGCTTTTCGAAGGAGGCAGCCAGTGCGATTGCAAGAGCTAGGAGAGCTTCTACCATTAGAGTATACCAGTCGAAGTGGGAAGTCTTTCGAGACTGGTGCAAGTCAGCATCTGTGTCCTCGTCCAGTACCTCTGTAGCCCAAATCGCAGATTTTCTTTTACATCTGAGAAAGGTTCGCTCCCTTTC
>NC_090734.1:125018002-125026051 GCF_036898095.1 Palaemon carinicauda
GCAAAACGTCCAAAAAATTAAGTTACGAAACGACAAAAATTTTTTTACATAACGACAATCAAAAATCTCAAAAAACGACAAATAAAAAAACACGGTTACGAAATGCGGATTTGAGTATTGCAAACTCACCAATATATGTTGTAGATGGATTGATTTCGATTCTAAGGGCAAACCTTGAATTCGACACGAATATGCACGGGAGAGTGAGAATCTCAATTTATAGACTAATGATTATAGTGGTCGACTGTCAACTATGTTTCAACTCTGCTAAGGTTTGAATCCTTGGGCGGTCAGAAGTAATTTATCATGGAATGAATTTCCACTTGGTGCTACGATTTCGAGTCAGTGTGAAATCGCGCAATAACTTCCTTGTTTTAATCTGTGAAATTTATTCTAAAACTTAATAATTTATGTTTTACAGAAAGCATAAAATCCGATCCAAGTAGATTTGCACAGACTCGCAGGGGTGCACTTTTAGCTCGGAAAAGTTTCCTGATCGCTGATTGGTTGACCAAGATAATTCTAACCAATCAGATAGCAGGAAACTTTTCCGAGCTAAAAGTCACCGCTGCGAGTCAGTGCAAATGCGCCTCATTAAAAAAAAAAAAAAAAAAAATTGAGTATAGGTAATCATATTACAGTGGTATGAATTAGATACAGAATATTCGAATGACGACGTATTTTGAATGTGGCAGCAAGAAGAAACTTAACGCAGTTAAAGAGATTCGGGAAGTAATGAAAGCTTAAATGTTGCTTAATCTAATCTCATTTGTTATGAAATATAGAGAAAGGAGTTTTAATTGATGACTTTAATAAGGATAAAGTTATGATATAGATAGACGAATAATATACAATAGTCTTGCATAACAGCGATGTCTCTCACCCCCACCTCACACCCTACTCCATCCCCACCTCACACCCTACTCTACCTCTGCCTCACACCTCACCTCTCTCCCCACCTCTCACCCCACTCTACCTCTGCCTCACACCTCACCTCTCTCCCCACCTCTCACCCCACTCTACCTCTGCCTCACACCTCACCTCTCTCCCCACCTCACACCCCCACCTCACACCCCAGTCAACCACCGCCTCACCACCACCTCACACCCCATTCCACCCCTCACCTCACGCCCCACTCTACCCCCACCTCACACCCTACTCTACACCCCACCTTACACCCCACCTCACACCCCACCTCACATGCCACAGCACACCCTACTCCACACCCCACCTCACACCTCACTTCACACCTGCATCCCTATTTCCAGCCTGTGTTGTTCACTTGATAAATCTTTGACCAAACAGTTGCACTAGAATTGAGGCGATTAACCTGGACATGAGATACCTGTTGATGTGCCACCTCTAATCCCTGTAGCAGGTAAACAGGCCATTAATGTAAATCAGGGACTTGTGTGTTTAGCTGAGAGGAATGGTTGCCAAAGGGTCTTCATTTGTGGCACTTTCGCCGCCCATTAAATCGTTCTAGAATGCTTGTATATCGTAGGATATTTATAAGTTTACTTGCTCATACTTTTTGCCCTAATTCACCAAAACTCTCTCTCTCTCTCTCTCTCTCTCTCTCTCTCTCTCTCTCTCTCTCTCTCTCTCTCTCTCTCTCTCTCTCTCTCCCCAAATTGCTTCAGTGTTGTTTTTATCCTTTTACTGTTTCCCCCATGTCTTCTTTAAAGGTTACATAAATTGGATGCTTTGATGATATTTTGTTTTAATGTGTGTCGTTTCTATCTACTGTTTATTGACACATCTGTTTGCTATTAATTTTCCTTTTTTATTCCCTCTTGCTTTGCTCTTTGTTTTATCTCGGTATCTGTTTACTTTTTGTACCGTTAATCCCTTTGTTAGAACCTTAATTATATCAGAATAACAATAATGATAATTCATATGAAAATGATTCACTGTTTTAATTCATTATTAATTAAATCTTTGAAATGAACGAAAGGCAGAGTTCAATGTCACAAATAACAAAATCTGATTTTCGGCTTATGATTATTTTCATCATGATTTTAATTTCTCTTTTGCTTTGATAAGTATTCTCTTAGTCATTGAAATCTGTAACAAAAATGTTATCTGTAACACTCATTTATAATACATTAGAACACAGTTGTAGTAGTAAGGGTAGAAATAAAAACTTGAATGTTTATAAATATTTAAGCTTTTAATTCAATAATTTCAACTGGAAAGTGAGGCTCAAACATAATTGTGGAGCTTCCAATGATATATATATATATATATATAATGTGTGTGTGTGTGTGTGTATGTGTATGTATATGTATATGTATATGTATATGTATATGTATATACATATATATACATAAATACATATATACACATATATATATATGCATGTGTGGGTATGTGTATGTATATGTATATATACATAAATACATATATACACACATACATATATATGTGTATATATATATATATATATATATAAATATATATATATATATATATATATATATCAGATTCAATTTAATTTCAGTGTAAAATTACTATTTTGTATTTAATCAGTGCCAGTGTCTTAAAGTATATATTGCAACCAATACATTATGTAAATTAATAGAAACGAAAACCTTTTGAAGAGCGAAGTTTTTAATACATTATAAATAACCTTTGTAATCAAGCTGCTGTTAATGCTCATATATTGTAAGGCAAATATTAAGGCAATTTTTTTATTTACTTTTTCAAAAAGATACCAAGTATGATTAGTATCTTACTGACCATTTGTAGCTTAATTAAGATTAATAAAAAAAACAGAATGATGATGAAGGGAGATGGGTTGAGTTTATGAAATTTAGGAAAACCAGAAGGGAGAAGAGAATTCCAAAGTTTCGAAGTAGAGGGAACATTTATTAAAGTGTATCATACGAGGGTGTCCCAGATCCACAGATTAAATTTCAGTTAGGATTTCAACCTTATTAAAATGAGAGAGAGAGAGAGAGAGAGAGAGAGGAGAGAGAGAGAGAGAGAGAGAGAGAGTCATGACAATTAGAATCAGATCTAAAGGAGTCTATGAATCAGATAGTGTAATGCTGAAGATGAATTGCAAATGAAAAATAGCGTGCAATGCATACTAAGTGCCTAAGCTGCATAGTAATGCTATGCTATCTGTGTTCATACCGGATGTTTATTCATTCTCTCTCTCTCTCTCTCTCTCTCTCTCTCTCTCTCTCTTTCTAAGTAAATAACATTTTTCTTTTACATGTATCTAAATTCAGTGCCATGAGCTCTCTCTCTCTCTCTCTCTCTCTCTCTCTCTCTCTCTGTAAATAAAATTTTCGCTCTACGTTTATCAAAATTCAGTGTTTATGAGGCCCTCTCTCTCTCTCTCTCTCCTCTCTCTCTCTCTCTCTCAGTAAATAAAATTTTCCCTCTACATTTATTTGAATTCAGTGTTTATAAGTGCTCTCTCTCTCTCTCTCTCTCTCTCTCTCTCTCTCTCTCTCTCTCTCTCAGTAAAGTCGACCAGCTACTGTGGTACGAGTTTGTTATGGGTCTGGTGTAAACATTTCACATTATCAACTCATCCATAATGTTTGACACAAATTCCTCCTAATTCATTTTCTTTAGACAAATTAACTAAGTATTACTAAAAGCAAGGAAGAGTCATTCAGAAGTCTTCTTTAGAACTAGGGAAGAATTTATATCAGAATACACAAGGATTTATGAAAGATCAACTCATAAAAAGATTAAACATGGCAATGTTTAAATATAGACTCATTTTCATGCAGTGTGCAAACAGGGTTGTTCAGACTAAGCCCCAAGCGACTGTGGAAGAGGGAGGCAGAATTTTCCATTGGAAAATATTTGGGAAACTTTAATCAAATAACATCATGCCCAAGGTGAGCATTGCTGCACAAGGGTTCATTTGCTTCCAATATATTTACCTGAAGTCTCTCTCTCTCTCTCTCTCTCTCTCTCTCTCTCTCTCCATATATATATATATATATATACATGTATGCATATATATACATATATATATATATATGTATATATATATATGTATATATATATATATATATATATAGTATGTGTATGTATTCATGTAGTTATATGTACTATATATGTAACATATGTACTGTGTATATATATATATATATATATATGTATATATATATATATATATATATATATTATAATCATATATATGTATATTCATATACATTTATGTATGTGGACCCAATGATAACTGTAAAGAGTGACTAAAAATTTCATATTACTTGATCTTATGGGAAAAAAATGCACAATATTGAAAAATAGATTTACTCTGAAATATGATTTAGATGAATTAATTTCTTGTACATCCGATACTGATGGATATCCAGAGATATTGGATGTATTTTTTTTTAATCATAAAATAAAACTGGGTCGGAGAGAGAGAGAGAGAGAGAGAGAGGAGAGAGAGAGAGAGAGTAGAATTTTGTGCCAGTTTAATTTACTAAAGAAAATATACACACACCACACACATCACACACACACACACACACACACACATATATATATATATATATATATATACATTGAACTTACATTATGTGACATAGCAGTGATGATGTGTATATACCACCGCTAGAGATTTATTGGGCCCTTTGGCTGGTCAGACATTACTATATTGGATTCATCTCTGGTTACGGTTCATTTTGTCTTTGCCTACACATACACCGAATAGTCTGGCTCATTCTTTCCACATAATCCTTTGTCCTCATACACCTTACAACATTGAGATTATCAAACAATTCTTCATCACTCAAGGGGTTAACCACTGCTATGTAATTGTTCAGTGGCTACTTTTCTCTTGGTAAGGGTAGAAGAGAGACTTTAGCTATGGTAAGCACCTCTTCTAGGAGAAGGACACTCCATAATCAAACCATTGTTCTCTAGTCTTGGGTAGTGCCATAGCCTCTATCCCATGGCCTTCCACTGTCGTGGATTAGAGTTCTCTTGCTTGAGGGTACACTCGCGCACCTTGTTGTATCTTATTTCTCTTCCATCTGTTTCTTTGAAGTTTTGATAGTTGATAGGAATGTAATACCTGGTGTTCCTTAGGGTAGTGTTCTGGGATCATTATTTTTCATACAATATACACATATGTGGTTTAGACTAGAAAGCAAGCTAGTAGCATATACAGTTGATGCTACTCTCTCTGAATAAATTCTATCTACTGAATGTAGATCTGGGATTGCTGAATCCCTTGATATTGATCTACCTAAAATTAGTGCATGGTGCAAAATGTGGGTCATGAAGATGAACCGAAGCAAAACTCAAAATATGATTGTAATTAGGTCGAGGATAGTGGCCCATATACCTCCACATTTCAACATTGATACTGTTTTCTTTAACTATATAGAACTGCCTAAAAAAATTAGGGGTGATTCTTGATTGCAAATGTTATTTGAGAAACACATTTGGCTTATTTTGACAGACTTAAGCACCGCCATTCAGTTAGTTCTTTATGTATACTGCATAAGATTTTTAATAATGCTGACCATCCTTTGCTTTAGTGTCTTCCCAGACTGTACCATCCTGTGTGTAGTACCCGGTTTGCAGTTAGGTCTAACAGTCTTGCCTTCTCCATTATAAAGCTACATACTACACAGTATTCTAGAAGTTTTATTCCAGCTGTGATTAGATTGTGGAATGATCATCCTAACCACGCAGTGGAATCGGTGGAACATCAGAAATTCATACTTGCAACAAATATTTTTTATGTTGACCAGGTTGATACAAGTCTCTCGTCATTGTTACACATGAAAGAGCTATTTATTAGCTATTTTCCTTGTTGGATCCCTTGGGCTTATAGCGCCCTTCTTTTCTGATTAGTGTTGTGGCTTAGCTAATAATAATAATAATAATGATAATAATAATAAAATTTCATTAGAATCATATAACGCATATCTACATTAATATATATATTTTTGGTTTTCTAAGAAATACTAAATTTTCAGGTCACTTTATTGGCACGCTTGATAATTAACGAGAAATGCTGCCGAAGAAATATAACTTTATTATTCATTTTTCATTACAGTGTTTATTATTTCACTCTACTGGGTAGTTAGAGTTTACATTGTATCATTTCACGCGTTTCATGAAATGTAACCCGCAGGTAATTAACGTTCAGAGCAGTATGTAAATATCCATATTTTTTTCACTCTTATGACTCGTTCATATAAAAAGTTGAATATTTCTGAAAATTCCGAAACATAAATTGGACGACTTTCAAAACTATTTTGGTATGCTCAAATTGTTTACGTCTGCATGAAATTTGTTAAGATGTGATTAATGATATGAATATTAATTTAATAAAGTTGCCGTATCTAAAGTTTAGTGAATTGTAACATTGTAATTAAGTAATTAATTAATCAAGTGTAACTAATGATCGTATCCATTTGTGCTTTGTCTTCAATAACTTGGGTAGAGCTATCTATATGAAGTAATATTCTTGCTGCTGATAAATGCAGTCTATAAGATATACTCTATAATAAACCTTTTATCTCTTCAGATGTATCGAATTATCCTGCGAGTCGCTGGAAGATTAAATATTTTTTCCTTTATCCTGACAAATATCAAAGAAATTCTTTACATAGAAATAGGTAATGCTAATGAAATAAACTGTATAAGTGAAAGCTATATTGAAGTTACTATGGAATTTGAAACGAAGCTAAAGTGATTAATGATTTGTTTATTACCAATTCAAGGATGTTCGTAACGTCTGCTCTCATACCAGTTATTAAGTTTGTTTAGGGGACGAATAATATTAAGTTTGAATTTTCCATAATTATGATTATATTTGCTATCTTTTCTTCGTTTCTAAACTTATTATTATTGATGCATATTCATACATACCTGCTCAATTTAGCTTCATACATGCGTCAGTTAACTAGAAAAGATTGCGTGCAATCATACATAATCTCTTGGAATTTCATTTATTTTTTAAGTCATTTTATTCTTCTATCCTTATTGAAATCAGATAAGGATTACGGGGTATTTTAGAAGTAAGAGTCCGTGCTGTCATTAGCCCAGTTTAATATAAATAATACATTCCTTATCATTAAACTCTCATTATCCTGTTGTCATCAGTTTTAGAAATGAAATAATAGCTTTCTCTCTCTCTCTCTCTCTCTCTCTCTCTCTCTCTCTCTCTAACAGCGAAAGCCAAATTCTATTTATGCAGAAATTTCTCTCTCTCTCTCTCTCTCTCTCTCTCTCTCTCTCTCTCCCCCAGTTTTAAATCCACAAATTTATTTCTTTATTCAATTTATTCTTTGTTCAAGATACTGTATTGCGTTCCTTTGTTGTTGTTATTGTATTTTCTATTGTTGTTTTGTTTTCGATGTACATCTTTGTCATGTCATATTGCAGATATACCTCTTGTTTTTATATTTCCCGCTTTTATGTAATTACTGTTTTCTGCCTGCATATTTTATTACACTTAAGCGTGTTTTTATTGACCCATTTCTCTCTCTCTCTCTCTCTCTCTCTCTCTCTCTCTCTCTCTCTCCTGTGGTTCTTCTGCATCTGAGCATCACGTTTTCCTGTGATTTTTACGCATATATATATATTATATATATATATATTTATATATATATTTATATATATCTTTATATATATCTTTATATATATCTTTATATATATATATATATATAATATATATATTTATATATATATATATATATATATATTTATATATATATATATCTATATTTATATATATATATTTATATCTATATAATATATATATATATTATAGAGAGATGTATATATAGAGAGAGTATATATATATATATATATATATTGATAGATCGATATAGATATATCATAAAAAAAATTTATATAATCTGCCAAGTTTAAAAAATGCCGAGCCCAGTCCGTAGTCAGTGCCTGTAAAGGTATATAAATGAATAATGCTTTGCAATTTACTACTTAAGATCGACGCCTGTGCTGCCCCACTCGCATAAAATCCACACTTCGTTGGTTTTACTTGGATATTATGAAAGTTCGCTACTTTAGTAGTTGTTCCTTGGAGCCAGG
>NC_090734.1:125026551-125039051 GCF_036898095.1 Palaemon carinicauda
TAGGTATTGTATGTCAAACCGAGGCCTGTAGCGCCACATTTGAGCTTTACTGGTGGAAAGGAGGGGAGGATTTCTAAGCCGCAAGATCTTACTTTTATTTATTTATTTTTTTTTCTTTTTTTTTAATGTATGAAAGTGAATCCTATACGTATGGAGATGTGATATGTATATGTATATATATATATATATATATATATATATATATATATATATATATATATATATATAAACATATATATAAATATATATATATATAAATATATATATATATATATATATATATATATATATATATATATATATATATAAAGGCCTATTTATATGTGTATATATATAAATATATATATATATATATATATATATATTTATATTATATATATATATATATATATATAGTATATATATATATAAAGGCCTATGTTATTATATTATTATTATCATTATTATTATTATTATTATTAATTCCTAGGCTACAACCCTAGTTGGAAAAGCAAGATACTATAAGCCCAGGGGCTCCAACTGGGAAAAAAACCCAGTGAGCGAAAGTAACAGGGAAAAATAAAATATTTTAAGAACAGTAACCTTTAAATAAATATTTCCTATGTAAACTATGAAAACTTTAATAAAACATGAGGAAGAGAAATGAGATAGAATAGTGTGCACGAGTGTACCCTCAAGCAAGAGAACTCTAACCCAAGACATTTGGTAGACCATGGTACAGAGGGCCATGGCACAACCCAAGACTAGAGCACAATAGTTTGATTTTGGAGTGTCCTTCTAGAAAAACTGCTTACCATAGCTAAAGAGTCTCTTCTACCCTTGCCAAGAGGAAAGTAGCCACTGGACAATTACAGTGGAGTAATTAACCCCTTGGGTGAAGAAGAACTATTTGGCAATCTCGGTGTTATCAGGTGTACGAGGACAGAGGAGAATCTGTAAAGAATAGGCCAGACTATTCGGTGTATGTGTAGGCAAAGGATCCAATGTAGTACTGTCTGGCCAGTTAAAGGACCCAATAACTCTCTAGTATTAGTATATATATATATATATATATATATATATATATATATATATATATATATATATATATATATATATATATATATGTATGTATGTATGTATGTATGTTTGTATGTATATATATAAATATATATATATATATATATATATATATATAAATATATATATATATATATATATATATATTATATATATATATATATATATATAATGTGTGGCTCTCTTAAAGCAAGGAAAGAGGAAGATATTTTGGAGAGTGTTTGCGACTGGAATATTCATGGCGGCACATTCCGGACCATCCGAAATTCCTGGAAGCTGGACCAGAAAGGCATTCCAGTGCGCAAACCGAATGATTAGTCCATTATGTAAATGGCTGCTCTGATCGCCCCTAAATGTATGGTTATATATTCAATTATTTGGCAAATTGATTCACTGATTCATGAAAGTATCATTAAGATTTCGAATCGATTTTTCCAGTGATATATTTTAATGGTAGCGACACGTAATACTGTGCTTTGGAATTATTGGCTGGATTTATAGTGTCTGTCATTGATTGATAATATATATTGGTCAGATGAGATTCTTTGTAACTTCGGTAACTTTTTATTTTTTTTTTATAAATAAATACATACACATGTGTGTGTGCACATATATATATATATATATATATATATATATATGTGTGTGTGTGTGTGTATATGTATATGTATATGTATAATATATACTATATATATATATATATATATATATATATATATATATATATATATATATGTATGTATGTATGTACGTATGTACTGTATGTATGTATGTATATATATGTGTGTGTATGTTTGTATGTACGAGTATGTATAGATAGATAGATAGATAGATAAATAGATGGGTATATAGATAAGGGGATAACCATATACATAAATACAGGATAAGAGATAGTATGTATTTAATTTGAGCTGCGGAACAAATCAAGCAATTTTACTTGCTTTGTCGGATATTCCATTGTACCATCTAACAATAAGCATCATAATCATAATTTATTAGATTTACTCTCGTTTTTATCATGTATATTCTCTACATCAATATATCAGTGTTATCTTTGTCTCTTTGATTTTTGAGCTTTATTTTTAAACCAGTTTTTATAAGGCAACCATTAGATTCTGATTTATTTTAATATTTACTTAAACTTCTCTTGTAGTTTTACCTTATTTCCTTTCTTCAGGGCTATTTTCCCCGTTGGAGCCCTTTGGGTTATAACTTAGCAAGTAGTGATAATAATAATAATAATAATAATAATAATTCATAATATAAACCTAAATCGTTTTTATAATCATCCTCAACGTCGTCATCTGGAAAATATTTTTGTGGCTGCAACAGGGAAAAATAGCCCAGTGAGGAATGGAATCAAGGAATGTATAAACCATAAAAGAATTAATGAACATTCAAAATAAAATACTTTAAGAACAGCAACAACATTAAATTGGATAACCTTTCCAGATTATTTTCTCTTTCCTAACTTTCTTTCTAAGCCGCTGATGACGAGATAAACTTGGCCGTCTTTTAACCTAACAACTGAGAAAGAAAAAAATAGGTCCGGAAGCCATAGACGAAGTACATTTCAAACAATTTTCGGAAAGTTTGCAGATGGTACTGAAAAGTTACGAGTAAATAGTATTACTTAACTGTCTGCTCTCTTTCCAGCAGCAAAGTTCAGGGCTCGAGATATTTTCCAATTGGATTTCGTTGCAAAGGAGACGGGAAAATTGAGACTGTTATTTTTCAAAACTGATTATGCCAACGTAGATTCTATGTCTGATATTAAGCGAGTAGCAGTAGTAGCTGTATGTATATGATAAATACCTCCGCCAACGAAATTGGAAGGAGGTTGTTTTCACACCCGTTAGTTTGTTTGTTTGTTTGTTTGTGAACAGCTTTTTAGCCACAATTTTAATCGTAGAATAGTGAAACTTGCAGGGATTAAATTTTATGTTAAAAGCTGGTCAAATGTCAAGGTCACGGTCAAGCAAAATGTCCTATTCACGTAATCAGCCATAAGTTTGGACACCGTTGTCTCAAAGACTTCAAACTTGGTTCATATTTGAGTGTATGAAAATCCACGCCAATTAATATATGTTAAGGTCAAAAGTCGAAGGTCAAGGTCAAGGTTGATCAAAAGTTTGAGGAATAAGCTTCCGCGGTTGAGGTCTGTGCTGTATGGAGTGCCCCCTCTATACTCATTTCTTTTAATGAGGCGCATTTGCACCGACTCGCAGAGGTGCCCTTTTAGCTCGGAAAGGTTTCCTGCTATCTGATTGGTTAGAATTATCTTGTCCAACCAATCAGCGATCAGGAAACTTTTCCGAACTAAAAGGGCACCCTTGCGAGTCGGTGCAAATCTGCCTCACTAAAAGGAATTGACTATAGTTAGATGATATCTTAGTAGCATTTAAAAATCGAGACATCTCTCCAGACACTCGTTTCCAGTTAGTTTTCAGAATAATAAAAAAAAAAAAATCCACATCTGTGAAGATTGTACAGTTGGCTTCACTAATTCCGGTACACTTCACGAGAAGGTAGGTAGACGTCTGACGGTTGTAAATTGTAGCAGGCAACGCTGTGTTCAGCAAAAGAGAAACTGTTGGCATTGCTGCTTCTAAAACAAAGTTTCTGAGCTTGTAAACACGTGATCAATAGCATTTTTATCATCTTTATCAAGGGCTGTTAAGCAAAATATTGTTATTTGCTCTCAGACGTCTCCTTAGCTTTCTGTGAAGTGTACCGGAATTAATGCAGGCAACTGAACATCTCTGCATATAAATGCATCGAATTTGTACATTCTATGTACAGTATTGATTGTTATAACTTTCTTTTTATAAAGCTGCATTGTTTCCTATAACTTATTGGAATGAATAAATTTTATTGCAGTCCCTAGTGGTTCTTGTGAAAAACTATATATCGATCAAACTGGTAGATGTCTTTAAAGAAGAATTGGAGAGCAAAAAAAAAAAAAAAGTGTAAAATATGTTCAAATTATCAATGCAAAATTCGTTCATATTAGAAATCAAATTCATTCTACCGAAAAGTAATGTGCAATAAAAGATTTACAAGGAACGAATAAGAAAAGATTGTTCTCCTAAATAGAGGCTGGGATGGAACTAGGAAAAAAAAGGAATACGAGAAACTGGAAGAGAAAGGGGATGAAGGATCAAGGAATTTAGGACACTAAACCTTCAAGTGGGCGAAGTTTTGAGATTCCCAGAGACATATGAATCCCTTAAGGCCAATGCTTTTCAATAGACTTGAGGACGGAGTGTTTCAAAGGGAAAGTTGGATGGTAGGGGGTAGATGAGGGAACGACCGGACCCAGGGCTTTGAAGTAACGCTGCTAACTCTTAGAGAAAAGTGCACAGATGAATAGTATATTTCTCTCTCTCTCTCTCTCTCTCTCTCTCTCTCTCTCTCTCTCTCTCTCTCTCTCTCTCTCTCTCTCTCTCTTCTCCCGAGAATTTGTAATTATAGCGTGTTTCTTTATCCCTTTTCCGTAGTTCAGTCATTCGTTTCATTTTTGTTTTCATAGTCGTCGTTTGCTAACAACAACCAACAACAACAACATCAACAACCAACAACAACAACAGCAACAACAACAACATCAACAACAACCAACAACAACAACAAAAATAATAATAATTTTTTCAAGTGTCATTACTTTTCCGTACGTGCATAAATTTTATCATTCTCCTATCAGGGTTATTGGGATTAATAATAATAATAATAATCATAATAATAATAATATTAATAATAATAATAATAATAATAATAATAATTATATCATCCTTTCAAACATTATCTAATTTGCCTTGTGTTCATATAGTAATACACTTTACATCTTTTACCATTTCAGAAATGTAGCTTTAATCATACAACTTCCTCGTGCATCTAACTTATTGCCTGATTTATAATTGTTTAATTAAAGCGGATCTTCAAGAACATAACTCTATGCTAAATATTATGCTAATTTCCTTTGCTAATTGTTTAGATAGGAATCATATCACAAATAATTTAGTTTTACTGTCTAGTGCAATTAAGTTTGCATTTCTGGTGTGGTAATTCGACAACACTGACATTTGTTAATTTTAATACCAATTATTATTATTATTATTATTATTATTATTATTATTATTATTATTATTATTATTACCGTCAATGAAATCGGGAGGAGGTTCTGTATTCATCCCTGTTTTTTTTTTTTTTTTTTTTTTTAACAACTTCCTGACCACAATTTTACTCATAGAGTAGTGAAACTTTCATGCATTAATTGTTATGGTGAGGCGTTGTCGTGATTCGATTTTGAAAGTCAAAAGGTCAAGGTCAAGGTCAAGGTCGAGCAAAAGGTCGACCGAATTAACCCTAACCTTAACCCCAAGTTCGCACATGGTTAGGTTGTCACACGAACTTCAAATACGCCTACGGTCTAAATTGACTCTGGGAAAGGCAAGCTGGTTTCAAGATAGAAGCAGCCATGTTGTTGTTGTTCTTCTTCTTATCATTATCCTTTTGTTGTTGTTGTTGTTGTTGTTGGTACGATCACTTTTGTTAAAAATTATTTATCCATTTTTCTATGTCCTTGTGAAACGTTAGCTAAATGGCAAGAGACTTTCCTTCTTTTGAATCTTCCCCCTCTTCTCCTTTCACAGCACATCACCCTCTTATCCATCCCCTCTCTCTTATTCTATTTCCCCTCATCCCTTACCCTGCCCTCCTTCTCTTTGTATATCCGTAAATTCCGTTTACTACTCAGGGCTCACTTCCTTCCGCCTCGAATTCCAAATTTGATAAGGCAGAAGAGGAAAAATATATTTTATGACAAGATGTCCATCAAGGTGACGAGTCTAACAACTTGGTCTCTCTCTCTCCTCTCTCTCTCTCTTTCTCTCTCTCTCTCTCTCTCTCTTTCTCTCTCTCTCTCTCTCTCTCTCTCTCTCTCTCTCTCTCTCTCTCTCTCTCTCTCTCTCTCTTTAAATAAAGCTCAGACTGAAGGTGTCTTTTGTTGGTTATTCGTATGTAGAGAACTTTTGCATGTTGCATGTACGGTCTTATAAATTGAAATTCTGTGTTGGTGTTTGTTCATATTCAGGTATTCCTACTATTATGAAGTCGTCCATTATAAAAACGTATAATTTATTTTTAATTTATAAGGTTTCCCTATGGAATTCTTTGATTTCATAATGTAAAAAGTTATATAAGACTGAATAATGTCTAAATATGAAAATAAACATTAAAGATATATATTTTATGGGATTTCAAACATTCACACATACAATATCCCGCGATACAGAACATTTCACATGCAATTACTACAGATTTGTCTATTGTTGAATATAATGTATTTGCGAATGAGTAAATTTTCTGTTTTACTTTCTTACTCTTTCACTAATTTTTTATATTTTTTTTTTTATGCATATAGAGTACATTGGGAGGAGCATTCTATTGTTCATACTTAGCCCATATTTGAAGATGAAAAGAAAAAAATAAAGATGATAAGGTAAGAAATAAAGAAGAGGAAAAAATAAAGATGAAAAAAAAATTAAAGATGAAAAGGAAAAGGATGAAAAGTAATAACCTGTCTAAACAATGATCTGGCAGTAATTTTAGTCTTCTTTAATCTTGTTCAACGTTATACAGGCTGAGTAAATATCTGGCAGTAATTTTAGTCTTCTGGAAGCCTTTTAAACGTTCCTTTTACGTTGGCCTGTACCCTCACAGCTGTCCAACTTCTTCAACTTTACCTTGTTCCTGTTTTCACTTCCTATTTAAAATGAAACGTTTTGAACAAGATTTATTAAAGTCTGAAAATATCATCTATTGTATCCTTAGAAATTGATAATAATGATAATAATCATAAAAAAGAATGCAGAAAATGAATTATAGAACTTAGTAATGGATAGATAGATAGATAGATGGAGAAATGGTATTATTCTAATCTAATAACTAGTCAAGAGTTGTGAGGTCCATGTTCCAAATACTCTATCTAAAGGCAAAAAAAATCAATTTGGGGCTCTATTTTAAATTTTAAATTCTTACTAAACACCCGAAAGATCAAACCCAAAGTATTAGAATCTCTAAATCTTAGATTCTTTTATGGTTATTTTCCTTGTACAAGAAATACATTTTAATTCAACGTTTCTGATAAATAGTTTTATGATTGCAGAAAACGAAATTTTTTCTAAGTGAAACTTACAATAATTTAGATTCCCTTATGAATTTACAATGCAAAGTGAAAAGGGGAAATTAATTGCAGCTTATTAACACACTAGAGGGGCACTCAGTAGAGTGCAGACCTCCGCTGAGGCAGCTTATTTTCAACCTTTTTCTCGACCTTGACCTTGAACTTTGACATTAACATGTATTAATTCGCTTGGATTTTCACACACTCAAATATGAACCAAGTTTGAAGTCTCTGTGACAACGATGTCCAAACTTATGGCTAATTACGTGAATTGGACATTTTGCTTAACCGTGACATTAACCTTTGACATTAACCTTTCAAAATTTAATCATTTCCAGCTTTTTACATAACAGTTTATCCATGCAAATTTTATTACTCAGCGATTAAAATTGTGGCCAGGAAACAAACACACACACACACACACTCACACACTCACTCTCTAACCCAAACAAGGGGTAAAACAAAACCTCCTTCCAACTTAGTTGGCGGAGGTAATAATTTGTAATAGAGTCCACACTTCTTAAATAAATTACCATTCATGTATTCCCAATGAGAATTGGACAGCTGTTATTCACTATCTTCACCTCAGATAACCTTAAAGCATTTTCCAATTTCCTTAAATTTTAAGCTAGTAAAACCAAATTACCTTAGAATTACCTTGAAACCATGAAAATTACTTCAAAATAAGGTAATTACCTTAAAAGTTTAAACCCCGGCGTTAAGTCAGTTTCCTCATCATAAAAAACAAGAAAAAATGGAAATTGTATCTGTCTCGTTCATGGCGTTAATGACCTTAAATGTCAGGGTGTTAGGATGCCAGAAAACATCAAATCAGTCAATCAATCTGTTTCGTCTACCTGTTGCTATGGACATCTGACAGGTGTAACAAACATAGACATTGATATTTTAGGTATGCAAATAAGGAGAAAATGCTTTATATTACTGGAAGTGAGATGGAACTTTGAAATTTGAACTCAAATGTCAATTAACGATAGTGCTGACAATTTTTAAACTAAAAATAACAATGGAATTACTGTTTCGATGCCCAGACCCTTCAACCCTGTCCATTTCACGAAGACCTAATTATCGCCAACACAAGGTTTCTTTGAAATTGTCCACTATGACAGCAATTATCTCCAATTATCTCCTTTTCGCCGGCGAGACATTTCTTCCTCTTTTCGAAGGCAATTACGTTCGATCGGTTGTTAGGAGATAATCACGGGTTCGGTCTTCATGGCTTTTCCGATCTAATACACCTAATTTTCTGGTTCTATCCATCATTGGCGAGGTTGTTTCTATGACTTTTCCTTCTGTTTTATGACTGCTTATGTTGCTTATTTCGCAACAGGCTGATATTATATTAGCCTTTTCTAGTTACATTTATCTACCTCAACTAATTTTCTTTATTGATATCTTATATTTTGATCCTTTTCCTTTTTAGTTAGTTTCCTTTGTTGATATCCAGTTCCACTTACAAGCTCTGCCAGTTGATCTGTGTTCAATCTCCTCTGTAGACTTCTAAAATCTCAGTTGATCTCTTTTATGCCATTTTGTTCTTGGTATTCCTTTCCTTGTGTCTTTCTTCTCCTCGGATATCACCACCTCTTTGACGACGCTGTCAGTCAAACCCGAATCCAAAGGTTTTTATGTGGCGTGCTCTCCTTCAGCTGTGTTTAAAGGTTTAAAGGCCGCTCAGGAATGGCAGAGGCAAGGGACAGTGACAATACCCTAGCTAGCAGTACAATACCCAAGAGACTGACCATGTACTCATATGATCAGCACCGAAGCCCCCTCTCCATCCAAGCTATGATCATGGTGGTCAGGCAATGGCTGCTGATGACTCAGCAGGTAGGCTTATTTGCTCCTCCAAAGCCCCCTTCCTCAGCTCGCAAGAATGAAGAGGTTGTAGACATTACAAGAAACTATCGATCTTGAGCGGGACTCGAACCCCTGTCCGGCAAATCATAGACAGGGACCCTTTCCAGTATGCTACCACCCTAATTGCATCATTCACTTTTTTTTTTCTCCCTTATGCCAATTGCAGCTAGCTGTCTGACTTCTTGAACATCACATTGATTTTGATTCACATAATTTATTTAAGAATAAAACCCTTGTTGGTGATGTTGACTTGTTTCCGTTAAACTCACTGTCGGTCATACTAACAGTGATAGTGACGGCAACAGTAGTAGTAGTAGTAGTAGTAGTAGTAGTAGTAGTAATGGCGTGTATATAGGAATATTATCTTACAATAACTTTCCTGATATCTTCTTTGAAATTTAATAATAATAATAATAATAATAATAATAATAATAATAATAGTTATGATAATAAAAATAATAACTAGAATGGGCACTCGGTAGAGCGCATAACATTGCCACCTCCACTTTTGTCACCAAGAAAACTGATGATGATGGTATTTGATCTCAAAACACACACATCATAAGATAGGCCATTGAATTATGCATATTTTGGCACTAGTTCCATGCAAATCAGATAAAAATTGGCCACGATATGACAAAAAGACTTTTTAGACCTTCTCGTGAACTTGGCCTTGACTTTTGACCTAATCAATCCCCAAAATTTAATCAAATTGTCCTTGGATCTTGGCCAATCAATCCACCGAATTTCATCAGATTAAGTCAAATAGTTTTTGAGTTTTGTGATTCTTTTTATTTTTATTTTTTCACCTTTTCAAGACTTTGGCCTTGACTTTTGACCAAATCACTACAAAACTCTAATCAAATGGTCCTTAGATGATGGCCACTCAAGCCACCGAATGTCATTAAATTTAGTCAAATAAATTTTGAGTTTTGTGATTAGTTTTTTACCTTTTCATGACCTTGGCCTTGACTTATGACCCAATCACCTCCAAAATCTAATCAAATGGTCCTTAGATGGTGGCCACTCAAGCCACCGAATTTCATAAAATTCGGTCTAATAGTTTTTGAGTTTTTTTATTCTTTTTTTTTTACCTTTTCATGACCTTGGCCTTTACTTATGACCCAATCGCCTCCAAAATCTAATCAAATTGTCCTTGGATCAAGGCCAACCATCTCACCAAATTGCATATGATTCGGTCAAATAGTTTTGGAGTTATGCGAATCATGAACACACAGACATACAAACATAACGACTATCATAACATAACCTTCGCCGCAACGAAATTGGCGAAGGTAATAACAACGACTCGGTCTCCCATTATATCTCTTGCTTGAGGGGACATTCAGGCAGGCTATGTTATCTGTTACCTTATTTCCTTTCCTCACTTGATTATTTTCCCGGATGGAGCCCATGAGCTCATATCGAATCCTGCTTTTCCATCTAGGCTTTTGTAGCTTAGCTAAGCATGATAATAATAATAATAATAATAATAATAATAATAATAATAATAATAATAATAATAATAATAATAATAATAATCCTCGGTGCTAAAATCACTAACAACAATGAGAGTAATAACAATGAAATCACACCATCATCAATGATAATAATAATAATAATAATAATATAATATAATGATAATGATAATGATAATAATAACAATAATAATAATAATAAAATAGTAAAATAATGATAATGTAATATAATAATATAATATAATAATGTAATATATAATGATATTATATAATACTAGTATAATATAATAATAATAATAATAATAATAATAATAATAATAATAATAATAATGAAGCATGCAAGCACGAAAAATATATATATCTCCACCCTGGAATATAAAAATGACACCGAATTCGAAGTAGGCACTTTGTTGTCTGCATGGAAAATAACCGCTGACTCGAATCAATTAGCTGGTCCCTTACTTAAATGCCCTAATATCCCTGGAATTGCAACGATCAAAGGTAATGAATATCAAAGCAAGTAAAGAAACAAGGATTGCAATCAGCCGTGCAATCAAGAATGGTAATGAAAGTCTGTGATGAAATTTAAAATCACCCAATTGCATCCAGTGACATACCGCTTCATTATTATTATTATTATTATTATTATTATTATTATTATTATTTTTCTTTTGTTGATGATGGTGTGATTTTTATTATACTATTGCCCTTGTTGTTGTTTTTAACGCTAATGATTATTAATATCATTGTAATTATTATTGTTATCATTATGTTGATGATGATGTGATTTTATGTTATTATTACTCTTGTTGTGGCAATTTTGTTGTTGTTTTCAACACCAAGGATTATAATTATTTTCCTTTTGTTGATGATGGTGGGATCTTATGTTGTTAATACTCTTGTTATTTTTGGTGGTGGTGATGTTTTTAACACCAAGGATTATAAATATTTTCATTTTGTTGGTGATGATGGGATTTTATGTTGTTAATAATCTTGTTGTTGTTTTTTTTTTTTGGGGTGGTGATGTTGTTTTTAACACCAAGGATTATGATTATTTTCATTTTGTTGATGGTGGGATTTTATGTTGTTAATAATCTTGGTTTTTTTTTTTTTTTTTTTTGTGGTGATGTTGTTTTAACACCAAGGATTATAAATATTTTCATTTTGTCGATGGTGGGATTTTATGTTGTTAATAATATTGTTTTTTTTTTTTTTTTTTTTTTTTTTTTTTTTTTTTGGTGGTGATGTTGTTTTTAACACCAAGGATTATAATCATTTTCATTTTGTTGGTGATGGTGGGATTTTATGTTGTTAATAATGTTGTTGTTGCTTTTGGTGGTGATGTTGTTTTTAACACCAAAGATTATTATTATTATTATTATTATTATTATTATTATTATTATTATTATGCTTAAAACTACATAACTCTTTAGGTTATGTTTCCGCTTTGGAATATTGTGCTTTCTATATTTTTCCTGACTTTCGCTTTCTTCCCACCATGAAGAACTGGTGTATTCATCTTTTACGCCTACCACCAAAATCTGGAATTTTGCTTCTACTTCTGTGCTTCGTTTAGGTTGGGGCCCACCATTTCCTGCCTCAATTTCTTACTTATTTCGATTTGCGTTCCTGTAAATAAGGTTTTTTTTTTGGGGGGGGGGGGTGAATTTTCCATTGGCCCCTAAGTTTGGAAATCATATTTTCATATATATCACTCTAAATAATTTAATGTCTTAATATTTTGATAACCGACTACTGAAAAACTCATTTTCACTAAGCGAATAGTCACTATTTCCTTAATAGAATGTATATTCTTCTTAGATGCGTATTATAGTAATGAGAATCGCGTATATGTAATTAAAATATAATCATACACCGTTTTATTAGCATATGCGGAATTGAAA